>NW_008751799.1:398679-467254 GCF_000715545.1 Opisthorchis viverrini
TTGAATAGTCTTATTCGTCAAAATGAGAGGGAAGTACACGATGCGCACGGAGAAGGAAGATCTGCGTGTTGCACTCAAACCTCTCACAGGAACCAGTTCCGATTAACATGAATCCAATCCATTCTTTTCAGTTGCATTCCGGACAGTCTGCCTAATAAATTCAATTGCTCACACTATTTTGTTTATCTACGGGATCTGTCTCTGACTTTTTGAAGGCCTATTGTCATAACGCTCTCGGGTATCCCGCTCCAACGATGCCATACGGCTCAAGAGTTCATTTTTATATACATTTCCTGAAAGACGGATAATCTCTTTGAAACGCTTAAAGCAGCCTCTCTTCGGCGTTCTCTAAAAATGAACAAGTCGAACTGATATTTGTGCTTCCCCCCTCACCGGTGGTGGCAATACAAACTCACTCCTGGCGGAATTACTGGCATTGTGTGAGTTTCTAACACTGAAGGAGAAAATAAAACAGGTGATTTTAGTTGCGTTTTGGGGGGATATTTTAAAGATCAGTAGGGAGTCTGTCAAAATTGAATTTGGCACGATGATTGGATTGATTGTGCAGCAACCAACGGCAAATTTGACCGCTATCAGAGCTGGTGAATAGAAGTTCTGGTTAGCAAATTTTGGAACTTGGTGTTTATGTTGGGGAACATGACTTTTGAATATCTCCCACTGAAACAAAAGTCTCAGCGACAGGACAGTCCACGGAAGTTTGTATTCCTTTGGCTGAATACTTAGGTGAAAATTCGGAATCAGATGAGGAGCTCGACGGTCCAAGTGAGAACCTTACTTCATTGCCTTCACAACAAAGTCGAGGTGATTTTTGCTCCCAATGGCAGCAACTAAAGCGGGGTGAGTTGCCGCAAGAAATAATGGGAAAATACTGTGTCCCGTAGAATATTGTATCAACTGTCAGATTCTGCTGGTTTGCGAACCAGTCCAAGCTTGGTGCTGAGCTGGGGATCGGATTTTGTTTAGCGTATTGGTCTATGAGCTGGCAAATCAAATGCAGTGTCTGGTAACGCTCAAAAGACATGAGACATATAGTTGAACCACTGACAACTCGATGAACAGTCCGAAGGAAGTTAACCCTTTCCACATCCTCATCCTCTTTAAAGTGGTTTGTCAAAAATGCTTCAATCTTTGCTTTCTGACTTTGAATATCTTGAAAATCAATGAAGAAACGAGAACTCATGTATCGTTCCAGGGAACCTACGTCAATGCCGTTCGGAGCTTGATAACCGTTAACTAGCAGTCGGCAGTATTTCAGCAACCCTCCACCTCGGATCATTTCTGGTTCCTTGGTAATTATCAACTTGTTCTTGAGATGGTACAATGCCATCGAGAAAGATCCTGCAACCGATTCTGCCACAACGGTTGGCGCGAAGTTTGGGGTTAGCGGCTGGTTGGGATACATTCGAATAAATGACAAAATTGGCGATAGACTTATTTGGAAACTATCGACCGTGAATTCAAATTGGCGGCGCATGCGATCAACGAACTTAAGTTCGACAACCTTGGAACCATTGGATGGCATTCCAAGCGATAAAAGTGACCAACAATCTGCATCGTGTGTACTGTATTTGCGGAACTGTTTGTAGATATATGATTCACGAAGGTATCCATCGCTCACAGAAGCTAAAGGGGTATTCAGCTGGCAAATCGGGTTGGGGGAAAATGCAAAACTCTGTTGCGGCTCCTCTTCTGTTCCTCGCGGTGTAGGAGATCCACTGGGGGCAGTTGTGGGAATGAAGTCCGTTGAAAAGTACCTATTAGAATTCGTCTCTTTATCGGTCTCTGATCCATCCGTTGGTGATATGTTTTGTCCCTGGGTTCCATGAGAGAGGTTGCCGTTTTTAAATGCTGATGCTGAATAAACACTCCCTCGATCTTCAGGAAGAAATCGCATCAAGGCATCAAGGACGGATGATTTTACTCGTTGAATAGTCGAGGACTGGGAACTGAGATCCACGGAAATTAATACGTCAATGTCATTGTAACTGGGGGCCGAGTCGCTGCCTGCAATTTGAACGAAGATAAAGAGTGCAAATAAAGTAGATTTTGTACTCACAAAGCAGGTTTAATTGTAAAAAGCTTCACCCTGAATGGTAACGTTCCTAATATCAAAATTCATCACTTCTTCTGATAAGACAATTTACTTTCAACGTTAACTGCAAGCATTCAAGAGAAGCCGCTACGCCGTACGTTATTCTTCCTAAAAGTTCCCGGTATTTATTAAGTGTAGACTTCAGAGCGGCCAATCAAATGTTGACCCGAAGATCCCACACAAATGTGGTACATCATCTAACCTAGGTGCTCTGACGCACAAAACCATTGCTGCGAACGCAGAGGATGATCACACGACAACCTGATTTAAATCTGTTCACCTATGATTCCCACAGTCTCTAGTTTAGCGCACAGGCCGATAAAACAATGTCTTTAGTTGAATTCGAAGTGGATCTTAGTGATGTAACTCAATGGAATGTTGGTCGACACCCAAACCAAGACAATACAATAAGCTTGCCCTGGAAGAATGTGTACTTATCGCCATGTAAGGTTTCAGTGCTAATAAATCTGTAAATAGACCAAGGTTTATGGATGGATACATTCTGTTTCGTTGTGACCGATCACTCGGACGTCTAGGTTAGCTTGCTAAATTCTCGAAAGTTTAACCGGATGAGCTGATTTTCTTCAAAAGCGGGGAGATTACTGAATTCATGCACCTTTGAGGCCGTGCAACACACTTTTTGCGTTTGCTCCTGTTCCGGACTCAGGATCTTGTGCCCAGCCCATCCGACTGGCTGCTCTCAAGGTGCGTTTTGTTGACATTCAAATATTACTTATTCAGTCGTCCTGACATGAATTTCAGTAGACGTACAAATCTTACCCAAGACATCGGCCTAAAGTCTTCATCCCAAACTATAAACATGTGACACATCTTTATTAACTCGATAATTACGCACTTTGTACATTACAAATACGAACTGGTCAGGTGCCTCACGTAATGTTGGTTTACGGTACACATTGGTTACGCCTTGGCTCTAAATTGAGCCCCCATACCAAAAATACCCATGATTCCATCAAGGGAACCCGAATGTTTAAACGCTATATGGACGCAGCCATCCAACAAGATGAAATATGCATTCGTGGAAACGGATTTAGAACGTGCTTGCTCAAACAAAAGTCGGCAAATGTTGGGGAAGCAGACTAAACAGCAAGTTTCAGCCTATTTACAACAGCACAATTAGCTTTGCTTCGCTCTTTTAATTCCAAAATCCCAAACCGTCCAGTAGTCCCAAACATGGCTGAATTGGCGAAGTACTCTGGCGATTGGAAGGATATCATTCCAGGCAACAAAATTAATGAGGATTATAATGTAGATATTGGATGGTTATCGGTTCCTGTTTGAAAAATTTTCTTTGGAAAAAACACGGACGTTTCGGAGAGCGTGTTACTCTGTGGTGTAGAGATCCTTTGTTGTAAATTTTGTTGAACCTACAGTAAATAAAGAAAATGCATGGGGAAAACGTACAGAAGACGCCCATAGGGACAGCTCGATATTTATCAGAATCTGTGAGCATGCAGTGATCAGATATCAGTAGCTTGCTAGCGATGTAAAAACAATTACTTGCTGCACCGTAATCTATTTTTGTCCAGCAACCGGACGAATGGTGTCTTACCGCCCACACCCTTTGGTGATATTATTATTTGCGGTATTAAAACGTACAGAAAATATTTCGGGAAGTTCGTGGATGTTGCAGCATTTAATTAATCCCATTTACCATTTAAAGTGCAATACATGACATGGTAAACCTGAATCCATACAAGAAACCTCATTCTAGTTAACCGACAAACTAAAATGTATAAGACGGTGAGCATTGCGGTTTATGGGTCAACCGTACACGAGTGTTCTTGATAAATTCAACATTATTTCTTATCAGAGATATGATATAAACCAATTTTCGGACCTAGTGAATTGTGAAATTCTTTGATAAAATACATCCACCAGTTAAAGGTTGGTGCCTTAAAACTCCACTAACTAATTTATACGTTTTGCGAATTCGTTTCTCATGAAAATGACATGTGTGGCCCCTTGAAGTGATAAGGTTATTTTAAGATTACAAGACCCAATTTTCGGGCAATAGTTATGGTAAAAAGGGCTTATCTTTAGTCGATGGATACTTGATGCTTATATACAGTGCATTAGTATATTCGGATCACTTGGTCCGTGGTTTGTCACTGCGTTCGAAGTCAGTATACAGAATTTATAGGCTTTTTAGCATTTTACTGCACTCAATCAACAAACACGGGCAGTTTAACCAACTGCAAAAATCGGCAGTTGGATACAAATCGCCTCAGTTCGCTCCAGTGGGTGGACTGATTTTGTGTTGCTATCTGCTGAAGTGGTTTTGAGATAAATAACAGCTACCTATCCGCGAAAATACTTTTCTCCAATCGCCTATTCGGTGAATTCATTCAGAACCCTGATATGAGACAAAATCGAGGCGAAGAAGAAAGTTGGCTTTCTGGTGTGAACACGCTAGATAACAATGGGCTCTAAAAAACAGGACCTCTCATGGCTGATAAAGTGATACTTGTTGTGCTTCCGAGTTAAAAATCGAAAACATTCACCGGATGAATTTACCGTCTAACCTAGTTAGAATCTCAAACGTGTTTTTCAATTCCAGTGAGTGGACAATACACATGAAAATCGAAACAAGAGTACTCATCTCTTTGAAAACCATATCGATCGAACGCTTCGCACACTAAGGAAACGCAACTATTGATTGTCCACTAAGCAGGTTACGAGAAATTAATTAGTCTTTTTATTGGTAAGATTTACTAGTAATTATCTAGGATTACTGTCATGCCAACATTCCGTTGCTTTGCGACCGTTGCGTTACTTTGTAAACAGAGGACTAGTAGAAGAATCAATATCAAGTATAAACGAGATCGCCGGAAGTCGTGACCAGCGCGGAATCAAATTTTCTAAACCAAACTACCATTTGGGACTTTTTCGCCGGCATATTCCCATCGTACACGTGACAGGTTTCAATTGACCATGTTCATTTAGCAATAAAAACTAGGTGTGAATCTGACAGACTCTTCTTGATTTTGAGAATATCAAGTGCTCGGTGTGTTCCGTTATTAACCTCACCAATCTAAACAGAAGAAAGTTGGAATTCCATCATAGACAAGGTCCTTATAAGTGATTTATACAATTTTATTTACTTTGGTGATATTTCAGTTTTTGCATTCTTGGTTCAAAGATGCCGATGGTTTGTCAACCATTGCTTTACGCAGTATGTGACGGAAGAAAACAGACTTAAGAGATAGGAAGATTCTACCGTATTCTGTGACAAAAATTCAGGTGAGTGGCCTCTGCAGAAACATTCGTTTAAAGTTTGAGCACACTCTCTCTCAAGAAGCCGACAACACAAACTCATTTTGCTTATTTTCTACTAAAGTAGAAGACCATATGGTGGTCCTTTAGGTAACGTTCACTCACACCGCGCAAGTCATTTGAAACCTCCATATTTCATTTCAGTTGTCTTTCGCCATCTGGGTTAGACATCTTGAGATTTGGCATAGAACACATGTCTGCAGGAACGTTAAACCAATGCAAATTTGGCAACCAATTGAAGTTGTCAAGTACTCATTTGATAATCACACCACTACCAGCTAATACCAGCAAGTGCTCTGAATGATTGATGGCAAGAGTTCTGAAAGAGCTTTAGATCCTATAGGCGATTTCACACAATCGTACTGTAGCAAACTCTGCACGCGCCAACTGATGGCGCGACCGGTGAGAAATGGTGAGCGCAGTGTTAGACCTCGAGGAATATGGTGACCTACTTCAGTAGAATGCTCGGTAATGACTCAACAACAACAGGGGTATCAGGAGCTTTAGTCCATCATTTAGTTTGCAAAATCTGGGCAGTTTATTATTCGCTATGACTTTGAGCGACAAACTGGTTGAACAAATAATTCACGTTCCGTCACGTTTTCATAGTATCAGTGGATTTCTCTGGACTGTAGGCAATGGTTCACCGGTGGAGATTCATAGGTTTGTGTCCTATAATGCTTATAAAATGCGCTGTTCCATGTGTATTTTGTCGAGAGTGAACTTGGACGATCGTAAACGAACAATTGATTACCGAATTCCGCTGTGCCTACCTAGTGGCGTTGAAAGCACCCTAATGAATGTTCTGACTATTTAACTTTAAATTGAACCAAATATTCCAACATTCTGATGATTTTTTTTGTCAAACTGAAAGCGATGAGATAACAAAATTGACTACATTCACCGCGCGACTATTTTCTGTAAACCACACATTCCCACCGAGCAGTGTAATATGTGGCAATTTCATCCAATGAAACTTGGTATGCGGTTCGCAGCCGATCAATCAAATGTGAAGTATTTGCTGAACTCTAATCATCTCTACACCGCCTCCACTGTCATTTCAGGTAACAATTACTAGTCTTGTTTCGTGGTACTCTCGCCTTTACTGTTTATCACAAGGCAGTGTCTGTCATCACTTCCGCCGTCAGATAGTGTCACCTGTGCATGTAGTAAACGAAGGAGATCAGTTTATTGTTTATTCTGACATTGCAGGAGGCCACGTTAGAATTGTCGGTAAACTGAAGATCGCCAGCGATAGCTTTCAGCTTTGGAACATAACGTGAATATAGACATCCGAATGAAAGCCCTTTAATGTGAAATGTGATCATAGAACTGGCACTGCAATGGCAACGTGTAACGAAATGTGCACCTCACCCAGTAAAACAAGATGATCAGGTCATTTTGATTCCAGACTAACTATCAAAACTGAGCAGACGCTCTGTTTTCCGCTTCCCTAAACATAGCGCAGAAAAATATCGCTTCCGGAAGTGGTCCGACTACGTAATTGTACAAAACTTAAACTTCTGCTAAGACTATTCCTACGATCCGAGATCTGAGGAGAATGGTGTTGTCTTATCAAGGGCTATACAAAAGGGCCTTGTTGTCACGCTCCACAACCTGCGAAGTAGGGTGTTACCTGTTTTAAAACTACTTGTCTAGCAAGTGTTCTCGTGTGTAGTGAAACCTAGGCTTATTGAATATCAGGCAGGTGATAGAAAACCAAACAAATATTCGGCATCACCATACTTTCTATCAGACCCAAAGCTCCATTCCAAGAACCGGATTTTGTTCACTTCTGAGCTTTTATTCCGTTTTCGATGAATTTTGTTTAAGAACCCTCCTCGCGATCCGATTTATGGTGAACGATCTATGCCAGCTTTTTGTCCTGTTTCACTGCACATGTCTTTGTCTGTGCTGCGCCAACTCTGTTCGAACTCACCTAGCTAAAGGAAAGGATCTTCATTTATGATTCTAACAGAGGATGGATGTGGGGTACGGTACCACACTACAACCGATCAAGATACGGAATGATGATGGTTCTTGTTGGTACCATGGAAAATCGATTGAGCCAATAAAGGACACCATAATTTGATTGCTTAAAATCACAACCCATAGCTCTTAACTGGTGTGTGCCAGAGGATATCCGGAAGCTATTTTCTTGCCGTTGTATTTCAGGGACATTTCCCATCTACGGAAAGATACAAGTTACCTATGGAATCCTCGCGTACATGTTTGTTTTTAATGAGGTGTGAAATATTAGGATCCATTATCTCCCCTGAAGCCAAGACTCATATATGCAAGCAAGGTTTCTTCGTCGTGCGTTGTTTAGCGTGCGTGTATCGACACCGATATCATAAATGAAATGCGCAGCATCCGGATGAAAAAGTGGAATAATTTAAACTTTACAGTAAACCAGTCGTCACGCAAGCCTGTCAGAGGCCACCCACAACTTTTGTTGTGGAATCCTCCCAAAATGCATTTCATTTCGTGCTGTAACAATATCACAACTTGAGTACTTCATTCATTACTTCTGAAATGAATGCTAATAAAACTCCTATCGCAAATGTTTCATTTGCTTATTCATGAAACCGTATCTCAGATGTAAATTGTCAGTATTATATAGCTACCTGACGC
This sequence comes from Opisthorchis viverrini, assembly GCF_000715545.1. Lineage (NCBI taxonomy): Eukaryota > Metazoa > Platyhelminthes > Trematoda > Opisthorchiida > Opisthorchiidae > Opisthorchis > Opisthorchis viverrini. The sequence goes on from NW_008751799.1 coordinate 406,724, forward strand.
ACATGAGAGCAAGCGTTTGTGCAATACAGAAAACCATGGAAAAATCACAGAGAATAGGGTGGTTGATTTGGATTCGATAGGTTTCCGGGCCACGCCTCTGAAAGACTGTGCTCTATACCTTACTCCATTGTGTACCTCTTAGCGTACTTATGAAACGAATGATTTTATTCGAACATCCCTCTGTCTCCCTCTGAGATGATTGATTTCGTGACCTATCCATAACATCATCACACCCTCAAGCAACAACAATATATAATAATTTGACTGTTATAATAACACCTATCGCACGCAATCCCAGTACAGCTACGCTCATTTCTGGATCTCTCATGTCCTCTTCACCATCACCAGTGATGGGACGCTGATCGCTGAAACAACAGCATTTCACAATTAAGCTTGCTTTAACAGATGTGGGCGTTAAGGTCGCATTACAAGGTTCAAATTACCAGTGAAATGAGAGATGTCTTTAAACCAAACATCAGCTCAAATTTGAAATATGTTCCTGACTAAGTCATGGTGAAGTATAAAGAGTTAAAGTGTACATAAATAACGTGTTTCAGTTGCTTCTAGGTTATTAACTTTTTAATGCAGGTTCTACAGGTTTGCGCCTCCCCACAAAGACGTGCTAAACTTTCAAGACGTGAGACGGAAGAGAATTTCTGGAAGCATGGTACTCCACGGCAGACTGGACCAACCGGTGCATCGGATTGGATCCAATTTACGCACCACCACGTGCAAAAGACCAGCATCTCAACCGAAACACTCAAGGAGGACCGAATATTGGATTCACAAACAAAGAAACAAGGAACTCCTTGCAGTCAAATCAATAAAGTTCACAAGCCGAAACTCGGAAGGACAAAGTTCGCTCCAACATTGACCAGACTACGACGGCGACGAATGCCATGCTCAAAGGTCACGTGGGCATCGGGGATGAGGACACGGGATAACAGAACAACCAATGGAACCGCCCGACCGAACAACCAATCGCGGTCAAAGGTCATCTCCTGCTACCAGCACGTATATTAACACACACGTGACACTACTCAACGCACTACCACTAACCCACCGCTACGCACCACTACGGTCCCCAAAAACACACTCATGATGTCACCTCGATTGGTGATGAAACGTTTGCACTCAAATGGAACACCTCAGCGAACAACCTAATGACCGTCTACGCTACCTGAGCTACCGACATTTTCCTCTATGGCTGTTTAAATAAGCTTCAACACCACACAAAGCCAATAGTATATCTCAAACGCACGTAATGCTTGCCACACATGAGTTTATTCATGCTATTCATATTTATATCCTGAATACTTGGAATCTCACATCCACATCATGATGGCAGAATGTATGTAGTTCTTCCATCGTTATTCCAAATCTTTGAAAATAGTTGTTCCTCTACTCATTCTGTCTTCTGTTGGTATAACAGATTTTACAGTCCACTTTCCTACCTTGCACAACTTCATAGATACCAGGCCTGTCCTAATTTCGCTAGATGGGTCGTAAGAGCTAGATTCACTGTTGAACATATTTGCTCTGACCGTAGAACTTTTGTCCGCAATGCACCGAGTGAGATCTACTGAAAAATGAAATAATAATCACCCTTGAGTACTTATAGATCGCTGTGGGTCTACATTTTTGCTTTCAGTCCCAGATATTGCTATTTTACCAGTTGATGTTCGCACAGGACTTCCAGTGCGAGACCCGTACTGTTGTTAGCAGGAATTTTCCGCTTAGGTCAACCACAATGCACGATGCGGTTAAATTGCTAGGAGACCCTAAACTTTATTTCGTCAGTGAAAATTTAAGTCATAATTTTTCGTGAAAGTTGATACCTTTGGTAAATTTGCTTTCGGCTTCCTGGTCAACTTGATACTCTGTTTTACAGGAGACAAGTAATGTTTGCCTTAAAGTTGTTTTGTAAGCCGACTGTGCACACCGCATCAGCACAACATTAAGTTCATAATAGTTGCTGAATGATGTATGTTAGCTTCGGGTAAAATGCGTGCATATTTAGCGTCTTTAAACTCCAACTTACACGACCTGAAATCCAAGATTCACTCCATCCGTAATGAAGAGTCATACCCAGCTACCCGTGACGGAACAGTACCATAAACTGTCGGTCTGGTGCTATATGCTACATCAAAGGACCCGATAATAAACGAACTCCTGTAGAACGGTAAAAAACCAAGGACCGCAGTTTGATTACCCTAAATCGATACTGATCTGTCCCTATAGAACCATGTATATCATGTGATTGGTTTTCTTAAATTTAACAAATCACTGTAAGTATCATATCATAATTTTAGGACTTGTAAGTTTCTTGGAAAACAAAAGGTTTTCGTCTATTCCACCTGCCTTTTTAGCACACGAAACTCGTCTTGGTTGTCCAGCTGAGATATTCAGTGGTTTATCATATTGGACAGATGGCTCATGTCTCATTTTCTAGGTTCCGCCTTGCGACTCAGTCAGCAACCCAGTGAATGTCAGTCAAATATACCAGTTTGTAGCAAAGTAAACGCCACCACAAGAAAGTTGTATGGGCAGATCAGTAAAGCCATAGTCCCTCATGTATTTTCGTACCTACTGAACCACATGAGACAAGCGTAGAGGGTTGAAAGTGAGGGTTGTGAATTAAAGTTTTACTTTGTTAAGTATGGACCAAGTGTTCGTCGACTGGCTTGTTCAGCTATACATTTGACTTTAGATATGTATAAACCGAAAGCACATTGAAAGCACATTTATGAATATCTACTGATAACAAGAAGATTATCCATGGCATCCAACACCTAGTCAAACTACAAACCACATCATAGTCGAGGAGGGGTCTGTACGCCTAAAGCAAGACAGCAAAACGAATGCTTATATCATTTTAAATAGTTTTATTTTTCTAAAAAATCAATTACTTGCGAACTAACCAGTGAATCGTGTCATCTGGAAAGCGTGCTGTTTCAAGAACAGTAGCCATTGCAAAAGCCCCATTCGTCAAGGTTTATTTACCCATTATGTCTTGGGGAAATTGGCCAATTGTAACAGCGATCAAACTTCTTTTTAAACCTTACCTTTATAGGTATTTCACCTGAACGATGACTAACCCATATTTTGGATAAATGACCTTCAGGGGGTAAATGTCATCATTTGACTCAAACAAAATTTGGATGAACTCTAAAAATGAGACCAAACAATTGCCTTCAGTTTACGCAGTCATTGCAACTTTCAAACTCAGGGATATCAACTGTCAACTAAATAAAAAAAACTCAGCTTCATTCTACTAAAAATGCTAGCAGCCATTCGGTGCACACATGTGGTTGTTATGACACGTTCACATACCTCCGTATGCTAGAGGAAGTGACATGGATTAAACTGATTTCAATCAAATTCCTGGCTCAATGATGCTTCTAAGTACAGATGTTGAAAAATGGCGTCTCCTCAACCTCGTGATCAAAATCGGAAAGCATTTAGTGCGCGCATCATGTGATTTGGCGACCAAAGCTCCTTGGAATAAATCAATGGGGGAATGTTGGACAGACAGGCAGCATCCTGAATTCGCATAGAATCTCATTAAATTCGATAGCCGCTGCTAGAGCTAGACGTCATTCTGCATGGAAGAATAGCTCATTCACACGCACAAGTTTTACACCTTTTGCTTTCAGAAGAAGTTTTAAAGCATGTCCATAAGACAGCCGAAAACCTTACACAAGTTTATCAAGAACACATGCGGTTCGTGAGCGTATAAATTCATCTAAACGATTAAAACGGTGTCTAATTTCATGGTGACCAACTTTGGGAACATTGTACTTTTTCATTTGTCGATCTGTTTAGACAATTGAGGAACGATGACCCAAAGCGAATTCCTAACAAAAGAGACTTTTTTGTTCATCACAATTTAGTTGCGTCGTTTTTCCCTTGTTGTATTCACTAAATGTTCTCAAGAAAGGCAAAGTATAGTGAAGCATACTTTCATAAACGAGGTGGAATAAAAGCGTCAAAGTAAAACGAACTTGAAAATAGTTTATACCTAAATAAACTGAAGAATAAAATGATGTTGACTTTCAACGTCATGAAGACACTGACTGATGACTGGTGACCTGGCTGGATTCAACGAAAAATACTTTTCTGAACACAGGACGGATGAAACATCAATAAATGCACGCCTATCAATTCAAGCAAAGTGTTGTTTACATTGGAACAAGGTGGTAAGTTTGCACATCTTTCAACCTGATCGGTTTATTGTGACTTGACAGGAATAAGTTCAACTCTGGACGCTCTATTTAAGGAAGCTACATGACCTGTGATAGGAGATATTGCAAATGGACTTTAACATGTATCTCCCTGTGAATTATTATGACAGAAACAGAATTCTTGGGCCCGAATACGGCTAAAGGGTAAAAGCGTTTTTAGTTTTAGTCTCCCGTTAAAGTCACTTGAACTAATAAATTCAGTCATCACCAAACCTTACATCGAAGAAATGTCATCAGACTGTAAGAATAGGACCGTAACGCGGATGAGAGGTTTTTCATGGTTAACCAATCGTTTATCTGTAACTCGGGGCCTAGTAATTTCGTCAGCTGTTCATTCAATGGGTTCTTATTGAAACAAGTTGAAACCAACCAACCATTGCGTAGTCGGAAACAAATCAAACATAACTAACTAATACATCATTGTTCGTCTGTTAGCAACTCGTTCCAGCTGATGAAGATGAGCGATTTTATCAGGTTTTGCAGCAAGTATTTCCTAATGCATTAGGAGTTAAGTCGCACAAAATTATTAGTGACAAAAAGAAATTATTACGGTAATTCCCATGTTTAATTTGTTCATGCACGTTTTGTGCACAGTGACCAAAAAACCAACAATCGTCACGCCTGCACCAAGCATACCTGATTTTTCATCGATCTTGTTTTCTATGCTGTGTCTAATGACAATCCCCACCAGGGGATATCCCTGACGAATTGCGAAATCTTTCTATAGCGGAGCTGCAGTCATGAAAGACTGTTCGTTCTTAATGAAACACAATAGTTGGAAGTAGACGACCCATTCGCTACCAGTTTGGTGACGTTGACTTTATGATTATGCACCCACCGACCAGAAGCCTGATTGTATGTTCTATTCATTCTTTGAGGGAGACGTTTACCTATGAATTCAAAGAAAACCGGGAATTAAAGACATTTTGTAGGTTAAATAGAGGCTACCGTCTTGGCCACATGCATTTTTGTCCAGACATTTGTATTGCGGTTTGCCTTGTCATCGTTTACTTTGTCGAAAGTTTCAGTAGAAAGCTTTTTCCAAGTTGTCCATGTGAGGCATTAAGCTTGTAGTTTAAAGCGATCCAATTTCCTGTCTCTCTTTAGTCCTCAGGGTAAAAGGCCGAAGCATAACACACCATGATAGCGGATAAAAATTTGGTGCTTTGGTCTGAACACTACCGATGGCAGTGAATTCTCGAGTATATTGCTGTTCAAGTGATATTACCATTAACTGCAATACCCATGCTCAATGGAGGCTGTCGGTATACGGGATGAAAAGACAAACACTTGTATATCGACTTCTGAAAGGCGCGTTACACTAAATATAATGGATGCGTTTTCCACCACATTCCATATGACTGGGTTACCTAAAACCCATGGGATTGATGGCCTCCAAGTCACATACTGTATTTAGTGAGGTCATTATCATGGATCTTTAAGGTAGATCTGGTCAAGCGACTATAAATTATGCATGTTATCAATCTGATCCTAACTATCCATGGTAGAGTGCACTGTGAAACTTCGGTGAGTCCATAGCGTGGTTTATGAGGACATGTGTATCAGCCCCCAATGTCCCTCTCTAGTAGCATTTTTATGCGGTAAACTAATAAAAGACTTTTTGGTCTTCATATTTATATCAGGGGTTAACCGGCATGCATCTTACACATGGTTGTTTCATATTCATCCAAATTATCCGTGCTTCGACCAAGGCGCGCTTGGAGAAGTATAAGTAATAATCAACGCTTCAGCGAAAATCCAAACTTAGAGCGTAAACTTGGTGTTTATTCACACTTTGGGCTTAGTTTAGGACAATATATTGAAGGGTCCGTAGTCATTCAAACTGCCTACAGGACAAAAAGAACGAATCAGTACAACAGCCAAAGAACGTGTGAGTTTTGTTTGCGTGCTAATCGGAATACTGGTTTTCTTGATTCGAGATTAATCGTAATGGTAATGAAAATCCTAGACAAACATCCATTTTGTAATCTACCCCGTAGTTTCAGTTTCATCGGTTATCCCCGCGGTTGCATATGGGTTGGTTTCTGAGCCTAACCTTACTCCTCTTGGATTTCCTATTTCCCAAACAATATTAAATGCGGCGCTAGCGCAGTACTTAATTAATTGCTAGATACAACTTAGAGTAAATGGCAGCTTGAGAATGGGTGTGAGCCAGGCTGACCAGCCTTTTCCTAGCGGACCAGCTTATACAACGGGAATACATATCAGAACGGATCAACTATTTAAGTAGGAAACTCGCCTAAATCATGATTCCACATATTGAGCACGAAGCTTTGTTTACAATACGAGTTCAGCCAAAGAGAAGTACAACACTCATCTTATTGTGCACCTCGTTTCGTCATCCAAATTCCCACCAGACGTAAAAATTACCTTTTACTCCAGAGAGGACTAAGACAGTTTTGCTGTTGCAAATCCTACTGCTGAATGAATTATACAAACAACCGTAGGATCATTAAGCTGCTTTTGGCTAAACTAACCGCTGACTTGAATACTAATCATTGCCATGACTTTCTTCGCAGGTTAGCATAACAATCCGACATCCGCCCTAAGCTGTTTGTAAGCCGGCTTTGTGCAATAACATTGAACAAAAACATCAAGCACGGACACGTATTTCCAAACCGGTTGACTCCTGGGTCACAAAAATTCTTATTAGCTTCATGTCTCACACCACTGGCTGCAGCTCTAGACTTCCTGATACAGTATTCCCAGTAACGAACGACTCCTTCATTAGTGGACAGAAACAAACGCCTTAGACAAACAAAAAATTATCCGCGAACCACACAAATCTTGCGCTAGTTCAATGTAGATGGACTTCCTTCATGTATGCGATCTCATGTTTTTCTGAGGAGATGTGTAATAATATTTTAACTGTCCTCGGTTCTGTTCCATTTTGGCTTATTGCAAATTACAGAGGAATCAAAGACGAACGCTGATTTTGCATGGAATATTTCGCCTCTACGCAGCAGTACAATGTTCTACTTCACCATCTGGGAAGCAAGCTCGTCTGTAAACCGTTGTTGAAATAAGCTATGGAGATATAACAAAAATATCCTTCCTCTGAGGGAATAGTGTTTTGAAAATGATCGTAAAACAATAGGGGAATCATGGATAACATCGTACGGGAGTGCTGAATATACGTGAATGGCTAAATCTTGAAGTTGACAATGAAAAAGTGGTCAAATTCTACGTTGGCACTTTTCAGGGGCGTTTTCTTCTAGGCACTTAGGTTTCTTCTTACTTTGTCTACAAACCCGTGGTCACCAAAAGGCCTCTTTCACACTGTTGAGGTCTTGAGTCTACGGAATGCTCGGAGTGGCAAGGTTACCTAAATATATACACAAATCGGGACAAACGCCATTTTGACTCAACGATATCCAGTTCACGTGGATTTGTGAAAAGAAGATCTTCGCAGCGGAATTATTTATTAGAATATACCAACTGAACAGTTACAAACTGTTGAACACGGAAGCAAAATTATCATATGCTTCGTGTTTGAAAAACTAAAAATATCCATCCTCTCTCCGAACGGGTCCTCCTGAACTTTTCTGGATATTCATTGACTGTTGCTGAAATCCAAGCAAATGCTACAAAACGGTTCCACAAATTTCGCAGTAAATCCATCTTTTAAAGAGACGCAATCAGAATTTACAAGAAGAAAAAATACTACTCGCATGCCCTTAACATCAGCAGTATCACCGTTACACACCTTCACCCTCTAAAAGTCGTTCGCACGCCATCAATTTTCATTTGCCTCCAACCAAACGGCTTCGGCAGCAGGTCTACTCGGCCGCTCTCCGGATGAATCATGCCACTCACGAAGCTGCGTCCCACTTACTCTTTTCGATCTCCGACAAATTTGAATTGTATAGATGTTTCTCCGACGGTCGGCAAAAACAAACGGCCCCTGCCATCGACTGCCTAGCTTCCGCGACCCCAGTACACCCCTTCCAGTATTCTTATGATCCTTCCACTTAACCTTCGTGCCTATGGGGAGTGTTCGTGCCCTTCGAGTTGCCGTTTTCTGTCTAGTCCTTTCTCGAACGACAGTCAAGTTTTCTCTAGCTCTCCTGCTTTCTTCCTCTAGCTCCTCCGGATACATGCGTGTTGCCGGGCACAACCCAATTTCCTGATCAACCGGAAGGCGCAAATATCGAACGTACATCAGCACTAGTGGGGACTCGCCTGTGGTTTGCCTTATGGTACCACGATAAGCTGGCAACACTATTGGCAAGTCCACTTTCCAGTTACCTTTGGCCGCCAGCCACTCCTTGATCGTTCGGTTAGTACGTTCGGTTAGACCATTTGTTTGCGGGTGGTGTGATGCCCCCCTTAGCCGCCTGATACCCAGCTTCTGCAAGCAATTCCTAAACTCTTCGCTCTCGAAACAAGGCCTCCGATCGGTTAGGACAATTTTTGGCACCCCATGATTGGCCACGATGTGATGCATTACCACTCCGCTGATCGTCGTCGCCCGCTGATTCGGCACGGCTGCCGCCTCAATCCACGGCGACAGATATTTTGTCATTATCACGGTGTATTGATTCCCGCTAGTTGTCACCGGAAAGGGGCCCATGTCAACTCACCATAACCCGCCGAATTCTGAGACAGGACTAGGTTGCATGGGACGGGTCGTCCCTGTCGTATTCCCTTTCATCAGTTGGCACCGATTACAGGACGCCAAATAATACATCACCTCACTGCTCCCGGGCCAGTAGGCCCTCTGCCGAAGTAAGTCGTACTCATCTTATTGTGCACCTCGTTTCGTCATCCAAATTCCCACCAGACGTAAAAATTACCTTTTACTCCAGAGAGGACTAAGACAGTTTTGCTGTTGCAAATCCTACTGCTGAATGAATTATACAAACAACCGTAGGATCATTAAGCTGCTTTTGGCTAAACTAACCGCTGACTTGAATACTAATCATTGCCATGACTTTCTTCGCAGGTTAGCATAACAATCCGACATCCGCCCTAAGCTGTTTGTAAGCCGGCTTTGTGCAATAACATTGAACAAAAACATCAAGCACGGACACGTATTTCCAAACCGGTTGACTCCTGGGTCACAAAAATTCTTATTAGCTTCATGTCTCACACCACTGGCTGCAGCTCTAGACTTCCTGATACAGTATTCCCAGTAACGAACGACTCCTTCATTAGTGGACAGAAACAAACGCCTTAGACAAACAAAAAATTATCCGCGAACCACACAAATCTTGCGCTAGTTCAATGTAGATGGACTTCCTTCATGTATGCGATCTCATGTTTTTCTGAGGAGATGTGTAATAATATTTTAACTGTCCTCGGTTCTGTTCCATTTTGGCTTATTGCAAATTACAGAGGAATCAAAGACGAACGCTGATTTTGCATGGAATATTTCGCCTCTACGCAGCAGTACAATGTTCTACTTCACCATCTGGGAAGCAAGCTCGTCTGTAAACCGTTGTTGAAATAAGCTATGGAGATATAACAAAAATATCCTTCCTCTGAGGGAATAGTGTTTTGAAAATGATCGTAAAACAATAGGGGAATCATGGATAACATCGTACGGGAGTGCTGAATATACGTGAATGGCTAAATCTTGAAGTTGACAATGAAAAAGTGGTCAAATTCTACGTTGGCACTTTTCAGGGGCGTTTTCTTCTAGGCACTTAGGTTTCTTCTTACTTTGTCTACAAACCCGTGGTCACCAAAAGGCCTCTTTCACACTGTTGAGGTCTTGAGTCTACGGAATGCTCGGAGTGGCAAGGTTACCTAAATATATACACAAATCGGGACAAACGCCATTTTGACTCAACGATATCCAGTTCACGTGGATTTGTGAAAAGAAGATCTTCGCAGCGGAATTATTTATTAGAATATACCAACTGAACAGTTACAAACTGTTGAACACGGAAGCAAAATTATCATATGCTTCGTGTTTGAAAAACTAAAAATATCCATCCTCTCTCCGAACGGGTTCTCCTGAACTTTTCTGGATATTCATTGACTGTTGCTGAAATCCAAGCAAATGCTACAAAACGGTTCCACAAATTTCGCAGTAAATCCATCTTTTAAAGAGACGCAATCAGAATTTACAAGAAGAAAAAATACTACTCGCATGCCCTTAACATCAGCAGTATCACCGTTACACACCTTCACCCTCTAAAAGTCGTTCGCACGCCATCAATTTTCATTTGCCTCCAAAAGGTCGGCTTCGGCAGCAGGTCTACTCGGCCGCTCTCCGGATGAATCATGCCACTCACGAAGCTGCGTCCCACTTACTCTTTTCGATCTCCGACAAATTTGAATTGTATAGATGTTTCTCCGACGGTCGGCAAAAACAAACGGCCCCTGCCATCGACTGCCTAGCTTCCGCGACCCCAGTACACCCCTTCCTGTATTCTTGTGATCCTTCCACTTAGCCTTCGTGCCTATGGGGAGTGTTCGTGCCCTTCGAGTTGCCGTTTTCTGTCTAGTCCTTTCTCGAACGACAGTCAAGTTTTCTCTAGCTCTCCTGCTTTCTTCCTCCTTCGAGTTTTTTCTGTCTAGTCCTTTCTCGAACGACAGTCAAGTTTTCTCTAGCTCTCCTGCTTTCTTCCTCTAGCTCCTCCGGATACATGCGTGTTGCCGGCCGCAACCCAATTTCCTGATCAACCGGAAGGCGCAAATATCGAACGTACATCAGCACTAGTGGGGACTCGCCTGTGGTTTGCCTTATGGTACCACGATAAGCTGGCAACACTATTGGCAAGTCCACTTTCCAGTTACCTTTGGCCGCCAGCCACTCCTTGATCGTTCGGTTAGTACGTTCGGTTAGACCATTTGTTTGCGGGTGGTGTGATGCCCCCCTTAGCCGCCTGATACCCAGCTTCTGCAAGCAATTCCTAAACTCTTCGCTCTCGAAACAAGGCCTCCGATCGGTTAGGACAATTTTTGGCACCCCATGATTGGCCACGATGTGATGCATTACCACTCCGCTGATCGTCGTCGCCCGCTGATTCGGCACGGCTGCCGCCTCAATCCACGGCGACAGATATTTTGTCATTATCACGGTGTATTGATTCCCGCTAGTTGTCACCGGAAAGGGGCCCATGTCAACTCACCATAACCCGCCGAATTCTGAGACAGGACTAGGTTGCATGGGACGGGTCGTCCCTGTCGTATTCCCTTTCATCAGTTGGCACCGATTACAGGACGCCAAATAATACATCACCTCACTGCTCCCGGGCCAGTAGGCCCTCTGCCGAAGTAAGTCGTACGTCTTGGTGTACCCTGTATGTGCCATCTTGTGGCATCGGACGATAAGCATCCGTCTCAGGACGTGGGGTATCACGGGTAGTACAACACCCAAATCAGTGGCGTTCCAGGAGACTTTTCCAGCTTCATTCAGCCTTAGCCGATCAAATTGTCTCTGGAACGTTTCCAATTCCTTACCTTACCCTTCGTTCTCAATGCTCCTTCCATGCAATAAGGTGGTCGCAACCTTCCGCAAAGCAGGATCCTGGAGTTGCACAAACCTTCCGGGATCCAGTTCGACGACGAGGCCAATGGCCCCAATCATGATCCTGGAGGCCTCATCTTCAGCCTCTGGTCTTGACAGCCAATTAGTCAAGTGGTTCTCCTTCCCTGGTTCTACTGCGACTAAAACGTGCCTAGTGGTGGCTCGTCCAATTCCCGTGCTAGGTGCACCAGCCCCTCCACACGCAACTTGGCACCAAGCGCGGGCTGAACTCCTCTGATGAATTGGTTGGACAGTAACTCGTGGCGCGACACTCCGTCTAGCCCCAGCAAAGCGCGATCCAACCACTGCTGCAGGCCGGCAAGAACACGGTCGTGTCAGGTCCGGGTGCCATCCTGGCCGTCTTGAACCGCCCCATAGCCTCCTGTCGGTCGAACTCCGCTGCAAGGAATTCCTTCGTGACGGTCCACTCCATCTTCCGACGACCTTTCCTGGCCACATCCAAGGCCGCATTCGCCCGGCATCTGAGGAGAATCTTCAGCGCCGCAAACTTACCCCGTCCGGCAGCCTCCGCAACTTCCTCAAAGTTCTGCAAGGAGGTCCGAAAAATCCCGTCCCAAAAGGGTTGTGACCACGGTATCTTCAAACTTATCCTGATCACGGCACCAAATGAAAGGAAGGTCATCGCTGCGGAGTTATTAATTAGAAAATACCAACTAAACGATTACAGACTATTGGACACGGAAGCAAAATTCTCATATGCTTCGTGTTTAAAAAACTAAAAATATCCATCCTCTCTCTGAACGGGTATTCCTGAACGTTTCTGGGTATTCATTGACTGGTGCTGAAATTCCAGCAAATGCTACGAAGCGACTCCACAAATTCCGCAACAGATCTTCCTTCTCAAGAGACGCAAAGCGAATTTACAAGAAAATGTACTACTCGTATGCCTCTCCATCAGTGGTATCACCGTTATACTGGTAGCTTGTCCTATCAGCATGCTTAACCAAGACCAAACCTTCACGGAATTCTCTGGTTTTCCATTCTCTAGCCTGATTCCGGCCAAACGGTGATAATCACGGAGTTTCGGTTCTAGCTCAACCACTAGTCTGGAACACTTAGTTGGTCAGTGTAGCGAGGTATGTAGTTCACAGTTCCACTCTTTTACACTGTGCTGTTTGCTTCGAGTGGATCAATAACCTGAACTGCTGGAAACTCATCCCAGAATCAGAGGCGTATGCTTCTGCTCTGATCTGCGATGATCATGCAAAGACACCCATGTTTTATGTCGCCAATATCCATACCATACTGTTTTGTGTTTCCGACACAAAATACAGTTCAGATTTTCGCTGACGTCGGCTAGCTATCAAGGCCTTTACCAACCATGGTTTCTGTACCTTCCACTCAGTTAGTCATGCAGAATGGCTTGACTGCTTGGTAATTTGGTATCATGTCGCATTCATACATCAATCTAACAGGGCGAAACGACTGTTTCCGAAAATGCCTACTTGCAGTGTCACCAGCAGGCAGCACTACATGTGGTACAAAATATCTCGTCCTTGAAAACGTGTCTGTAGATTGTGTGAACTAGATGGCAAACAACGAAACGTGTCAAGACAGTAAGAAAATTAGTATTGTTCCTTATTTGGGTCGAAGACTGATCATATGAGCTGAAAAAAGGAACGCAAGATTATGTTTAGGACATAGCCTCGTATCAAGCTACACTTTTCTTCCTCGACTGCTCACAAGGCGTCAAACGTTAGAACACCCATACAGGCAAGTGACAATTTTGTACGCGGGTATTTTTGTCTCCTTTAATTAAGCCACTGAGGTTCACCCCTCCGTAGTTTTACACCATAGGCTTAAAACATATCGCTAAAGTCCATAACTTCATTCTATTGGCCATTTAAACTTTGGTTTCTATTAACTTTTTAATGTACCACTTAAATCCACTATATCATTTAACATTACATGAAACGCAGTAGGTTACCACCTTATTCCGACTGCCGCAAATACTGAGTTACACTTCTTTAAATAAACTGTAACAGCATATGCGAACTGTCGGGAAATAATCACAACAAAAAAACATCGCATGGTCGATTGCAACTTGTTGTAGTTAAGCTAGCCCATTTCCGCATAAGAAGGCCGTAGCATAACGGGTTCTTTATTCATTTATATTGAATGAATTTTCAGAAAATTTGTAATCGATGTATGCCCAACTGGATTTAGTGGTGGAAATCTACGGTGTTCACTGCTACCCGTTGGGGACACACTAAGATTTAAATTTAGGCTAATCCGTAAGTCTGATCAAGAGTGACGCTCACTGTTCATGATTAGAGCAGCGCCCAATTTAGGGTCTGTTGTGGTTTTCTCACTTTCCATAAATTGTGTGCATCCGAACAAATAGTGCTATCCTATAGATCCACAACTTAGGGAAGAGTTGAGAGCGATTGTCGAAATCGTTTACGCACTTCTCAATGCCGAAATCTAACTATCTGTGATACTATGTATAGCCAGGAACAACTATAATAGTTTTTACGATGTGTGTGTGCTATTCTCCAATATCAAGTTACTCTATCATCCGAACGAATCACAAGTTTTGCTCTTGAACAGGATTCAGCAGTAGCTGTATCTGTATCTGTGATCTGTATCCATGATATAGTGTCTCACATACGCCTGGATATTCCAGCTTTCTTCTCACTTACGACCACGTAAAATGAAGCCGATTAAGGGTTATATAAACTTGCATCGCGGGTCAGGGCAGCATTCTAAGTTTTTCGCAAAGTAGACCGTGATGAAAGCAGAAATCACATCGGACAGGTGTAGCCGTATGCACTACAGTTAGCATAAGTATGCGGCATATTCACCAAGGCTGCTTTCTCACAGAACACCCAATATCACTTGAGCAAATCTCAGCCAGAGGGCTTGATTAAACTAGCACTGTGTATTCCATAGAACGTGAGGCGACGGATACACACCTGTCATGGATACGAGGCCTAACAGAGACAACAGGGCAGTAATTAGCGTTAAAATGAAGTGAAAAATGATAAGTATTTGAGCAGTCCACTTAGGTGAATAGAGGGAGTCGTCTGCTATATGCTATATTTTAAAGGAATTCGGCTAAGGTAGTGCCCCAAATAACGTTCAGCCGAAAGGCAAAAAAGGAACGAGGCGATTGGCTAACACATGACTGACATATTTTGCAACGTTTCAGGCAAAAGAACTTGAGCTGTCAAATATAAAAGAATTTCAAAAAGCCTTTATTCAGTTAGTAAACACCAAAGATTTACGGGTAAACACCCCCGCAAAAACTGAAGTCCTCTTTTAACTGCGTACCAGCAGTAAAAAAACCATGAACCTTTTTGTGGAATAGAAGAGGAATGTGAAATTTTGTATCAACTCTACCCTCGCTTCTGTTAGGTAAAAATAATGTGAATTCCAATCATGCGAATAAGTTTATTTTAAACGCGCTACGGCACACATGCCCTCTCAAGAGAGATCCTCATGAAGAACTGAGCACTCTTGAGAAGTAGCTAGTTCAAAGGCAGAATGTCGTGTATAGAAATTGGCAAAATGTGGATCCATCCTGACTACCTACAAGTTGCCCAGTGCTTTTCAAAAGGGAAACAATATAAGGGGAACACCGCAAGGGCTTGGAACATTCAGTCTTCATGTTATACGTTTGAGAAAAGGGTTTATTTTTCTGTGAATCAAGTGACTCACTATCCAAGATATTTGCAATCAGCTATATATATAGTCATGCCTTGAACTGCTGGGAAATAAAAAGCTCATGGAAGAGAAGTTTTGACCCAGAATATTTTTTTCAAATCAACAAGTTTTGGGCACTCAACCTTTTCTAATATTTGTACTCATTAGCACTAACTACTTGTCTGTGGCCTTCTTGGGTTCAATTTCAGTGTCCGGTAATTTCAGTAACTTCTCTGTAACCTAGACTGTCTTATTGTTAATTACAGCACCTCGTGCTTTGGGATTCGCTTTTTTGTATGCTAAGAAGGATAATCCCCAGGTTTTCGCGGAAAATTTCCACATTTTTATGGAGCAGGATAGCATGCCGCCCAAACATTTATTACAAAAAGAACAGATCTAACCTAGATGATGCTGCCTTCTATGGCTTCTTAGTGAAATGCTAGTTAGACGTGATTTGTGACGAAACGTTTCTCGATAAGAAGAATAGACACGGTTGGGAGTTGCTTGATGGCGTCTTGTCAGTGTGTAGCTATAGATTTCTCGAAATTCCGCCAGGATGTAGCTTTCTCCCACAAATAGAATTTTTGAACTTCACAATCCAAAGGATCAAGCTTGGACAAGCTTTTAGGGGAATTTTTGGTACAAAAATAACAAACCGTGAATACGTGAGGCTATGTGAAAGGTCTGCTGAAACTGTCGTTGTGAGATTCGTCAGGATAAAGGGCAGTTTCTGTGGCCATCAAACTGTCATTAGATTCAGCTGTATGAGATACCCAGGATGGCTACTTGGAATTCAGTAGGTTAAACGGAGTGAATTCAGGGATCATATACATATCTTCCCAAGATACAGGCCAAAAAATTACAATCAATTTATTCCTTGAAATTCTAGTAAAGATCTGTCGTTTAGCCAACCGTAAAGATGTATTTAGTAGCAATTATCAAAGTCGTAACTGTTAATCATTGCGCTGTACTCCGCATCGTTCAGTCAACATCCTGATTGACTGGAAGAATCAACGACACAATCAGCAGTTTTCTGCACCTAAATATTGATAAATAAAACGCTAACACCAGTTGACTCATATTCGCACTGTGTAGAAGCATTTGGCAGGGCTTTTAGACTGTCAAAAATGGCTGTTTTATATTTGACATAAGCGTGACAAGGACTAGCCAGCTTAAGAAAAATGTACACTTTCGTACCACTACTTTCCTACTTCCATTTATCTAACTTTGAGCGATCTCATTAAGTATTATTTTTGCAGCTTTCCAAATCCGTTTAGTCTCCATGGAAGCGTTTAAAAAATTTTGGTGAGGAACTTACACTAATGAGCTCAAATTATCAACTGACTACCGGTGAAAAGCGACTGTAAAGTCTGAATAGTCACTGGTTCTTAAAAAGAACCTGATAAATGATAAACTAATGCCATTGACATTTAGTAAATGTTGGCAGTAAATCAAATCCACTGGTTGGGTTCGAACGCAATGGTGAGCCCATACATGCCAAAGGCCAAGTTTCCGATTACTGTGCACGATTGATGACCCCCAATGTACTCGGAAAGATTTTTATGAACGATGAGTTAGATATCAGATAAAACCTATGCTTTTTCTTGGCATTTGCAGAAGTGTTAATCATTATTTATCTTTTATTATTTCAAAAGAGTGATCGTACGACGGACGTATACATGAATGCATGCCTTGGTGATACGCAATTAGCAAGTTGAAGTGTAGATGACTGTTTAGGCAGTCTTATAGACTGTTTCACGGAATCTGTGTAGCTTCCGATAAGACGGTAAATTTAGGGTAAGCAAACGACTTAAAGACAAGATCGAATCAATTTTAACGCGACCAAAGTACGACACGTCGGTGAAATTATACAAGAATGAGGCGCTAGAAGTGACAACCGGGCGAAAGCCTTAGGGTGACATGATTGCTGAAAACAGCCCGGTTTACTTAAGCGTCAGCCAAATAGCATAAAATGGGCAGGTCCGAAAATGTTGCGCCAGGTGTACCGGTTCGTGGGCTCATTTGGAGTTTAGTAATTACACCAAGCTTGGAACATTCAGTGAGTTTGTTCAAAGCGGCCAAAATGAAACCCTTTAGGCAGACAAGTTTCTGTAGTGCAAAGCCCAAACCGCTTTTCATTATCAGAGTTACAGTGACTCGCCACTCCTTGTTAACCTGATGACTTTCGAGTTGGAAACTACTAAAATAGCGATTTGACCATTTTGTCTCGGTACTAGTATGAAAATTGACTATTTTGTTGAGTTGACTCTACATTTCCGAAGTCATCAGTTTCGGACGGACAGCTGTAAACAGATCACAAGGTGAATTGTATCATATTTTGCAATTAAAGGAAACTGGGTCACAGGGTAGGTGGGACTTGGTTGCTTCGTGTTGTCATACCAGCTCGGCAAACAACCAATCAAACATTTAATGCTGAGCAAGCGATAGGCTCGCAGGCAAGCAAACACACAGATAGTTCAAAGAGAAAAGTCTTGTTCAGAGTAAGATGCAGACGTGGATAGGGTCGGCACTGACGAGGCAAGACTGGCCAGATATTCATTGTGGTTCCATAGATTGGGCGGGTAATTCAAAATCCCGGTTGCTCCTTCAAAGCCTAGTGGGTAGTTTTTTTACTAGGACTGAGGCGATAAACTGGAAATGGACTCGATGATTTACCCATCATAAGCAGTTAAACGACAATCTCATTGACTAACTTGCCTCTGCTGACAAAATTCAGTACCCGCGTGTTTTATGATAACACACGTTACCTTAAAGAACTTGGGTTCATTTTATATATATTTATGGATACAAGTGATATCTGTTTACATGAAAATGACAGAAGTATTTACGGAAAATTGATACATACTCAAGGACTTTTGCCATTACTTGGCTAAACGTTATCCATTATAACCAGGTTTGATTTCGTTTCAGAAGTAGTTGAAAAATATCGGGCTTCGTCCCTGAGTTTAGAAAACGCAATCGTGCGAGCGCTATGTGGACGACATTGTTGTGATAATCAAAATCAAGATTGACTTGGAGTTGAATGTGAAAATGCGGGATGGAATAATGCCTAGATATTCAGTCATTAAATAATAAAGGAGGTTTGCTAAACTGCCTGTACCTGCCTTTCATGGCAGGTTATTTTTTAAGTCTCGGGTTCGAAAACAACGGAAGAATTTCAACATAATTGTTTCATTAAGGTCAGGAAATGTTTGGGCGTACACTGAAGAAAGACCTTTGGGCTGCTTTAAGCACACTTGAACTAATTCCTCAAATAGATGCATAGAAACCATAGAACAAAAAGGAAGGGGGATGTTTTTACGATGTCAGCTTTCAGGCATCACTTTTTTCACTGGTAAAGCACACTCTTGCTAGAATATCTGAAGCATTTCATTCACTTCTTTTCATGAAACGCACCAACTACTGTCAGAAATTGATCAGAAATAGTTAGACGCTTTAGATACCTCATCAGTTGTACACCGCTTTCTAGTAATTGCAAAAACCTACAAGTTTGTAAGAATAATAGTTGGTTGTGTACTAGGACCTCAGTGTACACCAAAACCCTTGATCATGAGAGGCTCAAATCTCCTGTCAGACTTAACTGCTCCTTGTCACCTGACTGCAATGCATGCTTGCAACCCAGAGAAGGGACTCGCATTGACTTCGTAGCAAGCTTCACTTGCCGAGGCAAGACAGTTATGATTCATTTGTAAAGCCAGATCCCAATAACGAACATACCCTACTGGGAGTTTTGGCTCTCGTGATGAACGTATTTGCGTAAATATATGCTCGTCTGTCAGCGCATCTATTGTTTACTATAACTGGTAAAAAGAATATCGCTAAGCGAATAACATTAAGTTGGAAATCCGATTGAAAAATCAAGTCGTTGACGTAGAACTTAGCTGAACCGTTCATTGAAAGTGTTCTTTGAATGAACCTGTGTTTCAGTTAGAAATGCATCCCGAACTTTAAGGCCTCAACAATGACAAAAAAAGGTGACAAACCTATTTTGGATAAAATAATTTTGATGGCATACATATAAACCTTATAAACCCATTCCAGCTACTTTTAAGTTTACTTGCGTTTCTCTAATTTTGTAGGTATATTGACTTTATGCACGGGGTACCATGGCTTTGCCAACTATTCCTTATTCATGTTCGCCATAAATTCCAATATTTACACAAACAATTCTCTTCACAGAAATTTAAAAAATTCAGACCAGATGACGAAACCAGTGGGATTTATACGAACCTTAATAGTTTCATTGTAACTATAAACTATTAGACGAGGGAAATTAAATTGGCTTTTCAAAAGAAAAACGGAAAACTTTACGTTCCACATAATGGCTCACAACGTTCACACAGTCTTCCCTAGTACGGCTTCTGTTTGGTTGTTTCACTGGTAAGCGCAGGTTCAATTCTACTAAGTTGAGGAAAAGGAAACTGTGACGATTCGTTTCGTAGAATGTAAGCCACTGCATAAAAATCTGATGCAATCGTCATTGCGTTGCGATTGAGTATTTGAACCAGATCAAAAGCATGGTGCATCATCGAGATTTTTGCCCCAGTCACGCTATGTTGTTTTGTCTCCTAGTGGACTGTTCTGAAAGTGCTAGCTACTGCGCAGTTTATTACGTGTTCAAAACTGCCGTTCCTGAAAAGGAAAAATCAGAAAATGAACGAGCCTTGAATCTATCTTTGTATCGCAAAAGATTTGGGACCTATCAAAACTCATTGCTTTGACAATTTGTTGAACACTCGTTGTCCGTTCTGATGGAGACGGATTTTCTAGGTGCATTCAGTCCGATCTGACTTTACGTATCCCTGGAGGTTATTGTAAGAGCATGGCGAGTCTCAATAAAGAGGCAACATGTAATGCGTTACGTTTGTGGGACATCCGATGTACCTCATAGTTACCACTTGCGAAGGATCCAAGCCTGTATCACGGTAGCCATCAGGACCTTGTCAAATGCAATGTGAATGGTCAGGATTACACGCAAATATCCGAAACTCAAGCAAACTCCATCGGTTCTGCCAAGAGGCGATTCAGTTACTCAATTAGCTTCACACTGAAGCGAGCTGTACGAAATGTAACGCTCATCGGTCTATCGAACACTGTTATATTCACGAAATGAGTCAATCTGTCCAAAGCGAGTAATGAATTGCTCTTCGAAAGCAAAAACCTTCGCTTTTGAATTATTACTGGGCATTGTAATGAATATTTTCACGAAAGCGGATTTAAGATAAGTAATATTAAGGCGGATACATTTTAGGCCCTTAGCTTGTGATGGTCCTCCGCACATACGCTTTAGTGGCGATTCAATCAAAGTTGGCTTTTGGTCCTGTCGTTTTCTTTCGATAATGTAAGATAATTGCAGGGTGAAAAAATACACAGGACATTAGTATCCCTCAGTTTCCAGGACATCTATCGTCCCCAGTTCATAAACGTCTACTGACTTGACGTTTTAGGTCACACTCGAGGTGCATGTCATTCACCTAAGTTGTATGCGCCACCGTGAAAAATATTTTGACTGAAAGTGTTGTATTTCTAAAGCCAATAACGCCCTATTCTGGTTACTTTCATTACCTAGGCTACTGTGATATTGATATAGGCTGATTTTTTAGTATAGTAGTCAGTGAAGAATGCTTTTGCTATGCCATTTATTCACATATGAGCGAACCCTCGCCTTTTTATTGTGAATACGTTCTAGTCGATCGTGAGCTACCTTCACTAAACACCCAAAAAACGTGATAGAGTTCACTTGAATGAACGTTTCCTGTCAGCAATCGGTAGTCCATAAACGGCAATTGTTTAAGAATCCGAAAGGTATGTTTATAGGAGATCTTGAGGCAGTAGCAACAGTGACCGATGGGCTAAAATATGAGGCCGAGATTCCCGTGGGCGTTCATATCTTGATAACTACAAAAGTAAAGTTCAACGGTTCTCCCGTCCACAGGTTGGCGTAAAAACAAAATACTCTACGCCAAAGCATATTTTCGCAATATACACCCTCGCATCTTGACATTATCCGGCTTATAAAGCAAAGCGGTTAACCGAGAAATCGACCCTGCGGATACCGTAGCTTTTCTCCATGTCTTTCTGTCAAATAATCTACTTCCAACCGACCTTCCGACATCACCATCTACTGCTGTATTACTATTTACCTGAGGAAGCTGCGAATAAGAAAGATACAAAACGTGTTCTATGTCTCCAGAAAATTCGCATTATTCCAGTGATGTTCTGTTTAGGGAGGTTCTTTCACTCTTTCTTCAACCCTCAGCTTTTGAATTGTTTACCTCCACGGTTTCTCTTGCTCTTGAAAGTGCTCATTCCAGCTAATTTCAGCGTTCTATCACAACCTAACTAAGAACAAGATGATATTTAGGTAAACAAATTTTAGGTACACTTCATAAAACTGATCTGCGGAGCACATTGTGCTATTTTTCTTCTTATACAGCATCCTCAAATGTCAAAACGGTAGACTATTTTTACACCTGCAGTTAAAAGCTACGTTTCCTTCAACACATATTTAAGTCTTATGTAATGCCTAATCACACGAACTATACAGTCATGTAACTTAAAGTTTCATATGTTCAGAGCTTCTAAAGGGAACCATACTTGAATGATTCAAGGACTTGATTCAAACACCGGATGTTCTCATACATATGGGAGAAACTTCCACCAAAAAGCTGCGTTTTACATTCGTATATCAAAGTTTAATTTTCAACTGTCAACACCAACTTTCAACAAGGTAACACAGCAAAATATTTGGCGCCCTTGAGAAGTCTTCCCATGTGCTTAGGATACCAGACTTCCGAGATTTTCCGTGTCAGAAAAACGTTTATTGAGTTTGTGACCTGTTGTGTTTGTTCACATACGACCATGAAAACATGAAAATTAATGGCATGTGCCGCGAAGGTGCAAATATCCATTCGACCCAACTCAATTCTTTTCCCTTGAGCTAAATTTGTGTGGTGCTCCATCCACGTCCCCAAGCATCGATGAACCAAAGTGGATATATGATCATTATCGAACATAGGTAGTTCAGGGGTGCTGATTAGTTATCTGTGAGTTCGCCGACCTTAGTGGCTATGACTACCCGATGAGCACCAAAACGGGCGAGACCGGTTGTTGTCGGTCGAAGCAGTCTAGCCGACTCATGGGCGGTTTGCAACAGAAGCCATCAACTTAACTAATTCTTTAGACCCTTGAACACTTCAAAGTAACCCAGAGGTTTTGCTTGTTTTTTATTTGTTTGTTTCTTCTGTTTGTTTCTGCGTTTCACATCTTGGTATAGATAACTTCACTCCACTCGCACCATATTCCTGTTCATATGGTGCACACATGTGCACACTTTGCTCGCCTACGTCTGCTCGTTCGGGTTGCATGTATCAGCAAAGCCGTCTCATCCCCTTTCAAAAAACCGATTAAATCGTGTTTGCTGACATTGTGTCGTGCCTTAAAATTAATTAAGTGGTAAACACAAATTTCACGCGCACTCGTTTGTACGACACCTATGATTGAGACTGACTGCGTCAAATTTCATGGTTGTGATGACTAAAAAGGCGGTTGAGTGCTAGTTACCAAAATACTGGCTAGGTAACTACGGATGTAACTTAAAGTCGGTTGAAAGAGAGAATACGCCAAGAATGGTGACATAACTGTTGGAGGGGTTCACGGAAACCAACGGTACTACTAGTCGCTCCTCTTCACATCTGAGAAAACGTTTCCACGTCGAACCGCTGGTCTCTTAATACAGTAGAGTTTGGAATTTTTTAACCTGACAGTCAGAATTGTGCTATACACCAAACAGGGTTGTTGAATTCCACGAGTCAGCTTCATCATTGTCCTTCTTGGGCTGAGGGGCGGATATTTGCCTAGGCCTTTGAGTATGCACATATATATTCCCGATGCTTCAAGAAATAAGGGGGAATATATTTATCATAGTGACGTGTGCAACGAAGACACCACTGAGATTTAGGTGATGTTTCCTTAGGTCCGAAAACGTGAGTGAACTAAAGCACAAAGCGTGTGAATGAAAATTCCTCGATCATTAACGTAAGACTAAAAATAAAGTCTAATCACGAACACAACCAAAAACTATTCCGAGGCAGGCGCTTCTTAGGTCTGTTAACTGATTTAAGCTCTTTATACAGGAAATGCACTGGTTTACTGAAATCTATGTGATATATTCAGAAAGACAGGTGTTACTGTGCTCCACATTGTTGCATGGAAAGACTTCTTGAAACAACAAGGTGGGGAATCTGCTTTGATGACAGTCATCGGTGTTAGTTTCAAGGGAGAATGGAACACGTCGCAAGAGGAAACCACGATTAATGCCCCGAAAGTGATAAGAATTATAGAATGGAAGTTAATCAGAACATGAACTTCTTTATTCTGCATTATACAAAGCACCGTTTCCCAAATAGTTAAGAATGAGAAGAACGAAGGGTAGCCTGGTTTGATTTTGATGATGTTGAAGTGATACTTACGTTATTTGACGTGAAATGAATTAAAGACCCACGCTGTTTGCCAAACGAGCTGGTTCATAAAGTAGATCCTGTAGTGAAAACCTCTCTGCATGCTATCTCAAGAGATGGATACACACAGAGAATGGGAATGCTTCCCCGTAGTTTGGGTCAAGAAATCAACGGGTATCCATTTAAGGCTGCCGGTCCTACAGCCAAGCTCTAAATTTAAAGTGAGGGCTTAAGAAAAAACCACAAATAGCATACAGAGTCAGGTTCTCAGTTTGATGAAGTGCTGTTCTTGTGCAAACGAGAATAAAACCCAGTTTAAATTTACCTTCAGTTTTGGAAGCTTTCGTGTCTCGCTTGTATTGTTTGCCCCTGGTGGACCTGAGTAAGTGTCCCAAAAGTCATACCCATTTTTCCTTTAAACTCTGTGCTTAACAGACGCTGTTATTCTCCTTTCTGGCGAACATAAATTCCTGAATTGAACCAGGAGACAAGTAGATATTTTACATCAAGAATGTTCCGGTACTTGAGCTGGATATTTTGTCTCCATGCTGAAACGCATAACTTATGACCAGCCAAGCGCCTTTAGGATCCTGAAGTTTTATTTTGTGGTTGAAGCAATTGGATTGGACACCTTAGTGACCCATCGTCCTAAATAGTTTTGAAACCCAACACGAATAGCATTTCCCTTCTTTTTGTGCACAATTGTAGTAAAAGGCTTTGTTATAAAGTATCCAAGTAATCTGGTAGGGACACGATTACAGGAGTACTGAGTGCATTAAGAACGATGGTGACTAGAAGAACTGTAAAACGGATATTTGAAAGATTGCCACTGGAGGCAAAAATCTGTGAACTTTAAACATAGGACACTAACGAGTGAATATAACAATAAATTTTCAAATTTTGAGGACTACTTCTTGTCTGCTTGTTTGCTGGTTTCACTCAACTTTCTCAAATGATATACATCTTATTGCGTTCCGCGGTTACCACATTCACAAACCAACTTTCAAATTGTCAAGACCAAGAATTTAACCAGGCTTGATGCATAGAGGAAGATAAGGCCTAGGGTCCCCTGAACTCAGTACACACTAATACTAAATTATGCCATAACACCGCACAACCAGTCAATCCACTCAGCGCTTAAAACTCTCCAGGAATGTTGACTGAAGAAGCTAACCCATTTTTGCCGCTTCTTTTCTAGATTATGTGCTGTCCACATAGAAGAGGCGTATTTATTAGGTTGCTAATGTAGCAATAACAAAACGGCGTGTAATTTAAATGATACGTCTAAGGATTACTGCCAATCGATGCTCAATAGTCACCAGCTGCGCCCTACTGTACTGGTAAAGTTTGCCTCCGAATTCATTTTTAGTGGTGCATCCGGCGAATGTTCACTTTTTCTCGTCAAAGCCGCTACTGTCTCCCATAGCAACCAGATACAGTTCAATAGTTCAGATGGCACTTTAATCGAGGAGGCCTCCATACAGAGCGGTCACCATAAACAGTCAAAAGCCAGATTGTATGAGTGGACAAAAATGTGAAGGTATTTTAAAGGTATTTCATCGTATAAGTGAATTTGATCTATAATAGAAAGCAAATGAAGGCTAATGAAAGCTGATTTCCACATCTCCCTTTTAAGACTGACCAAGTAGTGGTGCAGCCAGTTTGCATCTAGACTGCGATGGGATAAACTTCCTTCCAATGCACACGAATACCAGCCATTAAGGGAATAAGTGTTTAGGAAGTTTAGAAGCATTTGACAACATATCAGCACAAGTTATACCCAACACTGGACATATCTCAGCCATTTTTGGTGTTGGAGGCATGCCTGAAGAAGACAGCGAACCACGGGGTTGGCTGACGTTTATATTCTGCACAGAAAATCTGCTGAATAAAAGATATACACCATACTCCGTCAGGATCTTAAGGTGAATGTAAATAGCGCGACCAAATAGGTCTGTGACATCCTTTTGTACCTTATGACTGTCCTAGACCAGAAAAACACTTTGGTGTTGCATCTCATCTGCCGAAATGGTGTTGGTGCAAACGGATAAAGTACAACAGGGTTTTTGGCTGCCGTGCTTCTTCAAGAAGGAGTCAATACCCAAAATATTCGGCTATCAAAAAGACCAATTCACGTTTCTCAGGGACATGCAAATTGTATGGTTTGGAGGATATCAGTGCGCGAAATGCTAAGTCTTTCTGAGCGGAAGACCAATGAAAATTAATAGCATAGCCTGGGAAACCCTTCTTTTTGTTAATTTTGGTGTGTAACTGCCAGGATGTGAAGGGTAATAAAGTTAAATATAGTAGGGACTTTGCAAAAATTGTCAACTCCTTTGGCACATCTTCCATCCATCACCGCGAGAACAGTACGTATCTCCAATCTATTGTGACCATTATATAACAGAAATATTTGATCGTCATGAGCATTTTACATTGCATGTCATGTACACTTTCACGCAACACCGCAAAAAGAACTCGATAGATACTAGTTAAATGTTACCAGAATAAAAACTCATCTTCAGTTATACACTGAAACAATGTCCCGTTAGATATCCATAAAAGCAAAATTACGCTGATAATGCATTTTCGATGTAGAACAAAGCTAAAACAGTACGTTCAAACCCACGTAGATGGTTTGAGGGAAAGGGTCTGTTTCACTGGATGTAATGCAATAGGTGTGATTAAACACGGAAATGAAAATGTATTGAATTTTTCCCGGTAAACGTTTCTATGCCAGTTTTTCCTATGGATGCATATTACATGAGTTATTACTTTGCCTGAAGTGAACTGGCTCGAAACTACTTGGTGGAGTTAGTATGGGAGCCGCAAATCAAGGTTGATTTTAGGCCACCGAAGTTTTCGAGCATTAATATTATGCATGAAATTGAAGATCCCGAAAGATCTGAATTTCGGAAATGCTCATTTTTCCTCTTGACAGTAACTTTGGGAATTGACGATGTGTTTTCACAGGTTTAACAGTTTAATATTCATAAATACTACTCCAATGGTCAACGAAATAATCAGCTTCCATAATAATAATGCGATCATCAATGCAGTGGAGATTTTTGAACATGTGAAACTTCTTTCTCATCAATTATGTTACTTACCTAATATGTATGATGCGGCTCCCCCGTTAATTCGAATGTCCCGAACAGGAATGCCACAAGCCTTGAGGTTTTCCTCAACTGCTTGAAACAGATCGCTCAAGCGTAACCAGATAGTGGGACAACCTGGTTGGCGACTGTGAACCGGGATGCTATCTGTCAGGAGGGTGTGTAGTCCCTTGACCTGTTCAAATGACATGATATGGAATCGGTTGTCACTTTGCTTTTCACCAAAATCACCATGGCCGGGATCGTCGCGTGTCGCTGCTACGCACATTCCACACCGGGGAGAAAACTGGGCCGATTCAGCCACGTTAAATTTTCCAGGTCTGTTTGAAAAATCATGATCCGGATAAAATTTCAAGGTCCCAGTGGTTTCAAACTGATGGTTTTTTTGTGTGTACTGGGAGGCATTGAGGCCATCTGAGGACACGCTATCCTCAGAGTCACTGTCACCAAGGACAGGGGAATGAGGAGACAGATTCAGTGTTCGAGCAATTCCGGAGTCCTCGGAAGTGCATGTGCTTGAAGATGCAGATTTGTTAAATTGTGTACAAAAGAACTCATCCGGTAGCCGCATGCTGATTTCTGGTAAGTATACGTACCTGCTTTCCGGTTTGTGCATCTTTGAGTGAATCCAGCAGGACTCTGAACCACCAATGAAGCGACGGAAAGAGGCCATTGCGGTGTGCACAAGGAACTATTCGATACAAGAGGTATTTGTGGCAGTGAAGGTTAGTAGGTTCGGAAATGTGTGCGCCCAATATGACGCCTGCTACAGGGGGCGAAGGTCAGAAACCACGAGCGTGTCACCGTCCAAGTTGAACTCTACTATGCATTCGAAACACAGCGGCAACACTGACGGTGAAGTTTTAACGATTAATGAGCCAAGGTCAAACAATATCACCAATTCGAGGCTGTACGCGCATTTGACGACGATTTAATGTCAGTATGTGTGCCTGCAACTATGCTTCTCTGTCTACATGTGCATGTGTGTGCAGGTGCGCATGTGATGTTCATTTGTGCACGATCTACACAAGGTATTAAATAAGTACAGTTTATATCGCATCAAATCAATTGAGGCTTCGACTCCTTGTATTGCCTTATTTTGTACAAGTTCCCTATTGGATCTTTCGTCTGATTATATGTGTGTGCGTGTGTGCACGTCAATCCCAAAGCGTCAGATTTGATGGTAAGTGAACCGTTCTAAGGACTCTGAGCTTGTGGTGGCCGTGCTCATGCCCATCAACCATACGGGCAGACAGCAACGAGTGAATCAATGCATTCTCTCTTAATGCATTTTAGCCAATCCCCTACATGCGCACTTGCTTGCAGATATGTCGATGGCGTGAGAGCAGTGTGAATCTAGACACATACGTTCATCCAACCAATAAGCGGTCAGCTCAAACGACGCATAGAATTGAGGTTACTGCTGTCACTGTTCAGGCTTCTGCGTAGGACTAAAACCGATCGAACATCCTTCGGTCAGTTCCCATTCACTCGACGGTTTGCTCCCCGAATAGGGTCGTCAGCTGCGCATCTGAGAAGCATTAGAAAGGAGAAAATGTGATACCTTATTGAGCAAACAGTCTGAGTATTCATGTGGACATGACTGGCTGACATCTAATTGGAGAGTACCATAAGTAGGTTGTAGATGAGAGGTTGATATATATGATGGACTTCCCTAAATACCACGGTTAACATTAAAGAGGTAGCCTCATTTAACGCCAAACAAACAAATGCTTGTAATTCATTTATCACTATTATGCTTCCGTTTGAAAGTTTCTAGAGGCGTGACAGGAGAAATTGCTTCCAGACTGGCTCATATCACGCTGACAGCCGAAGGTTGAGTATTACACTGGGACCGTTGGATTTATGTGAGTATCGTCATGTAAATATTCGCGTGAGGCTGGAAAAATATACATTCTAATTATTGTGTCAATTCACATTTATTGTGATGAATAAAATCAGACGAATCTTCAAAAAGGTCAGAGATCGAGATTTCCCTGAAATTTTTAAAGCATTGGAAATTAAACTTCTCCAATGCATCAAATTCGCAAGAGCAAAACTGAAGAATTACTGTATTATCGAATGTATGGAATGGTGACTGCACAGGATCTCACGTTGACTTTTTATGTAAAATTAGGTTTCATGGTATTTGGGCAAGTTGTGTTCGTTGAAACGTCCGTATGTGAAGACGTGCTGCGAATATGTCTTTTACTCTGTTTGCTCGCAGATGTGGAACATGCAATTTCCATAAGAGCAGATTGCAAAGATCATTGAGGAGACCCGAGTCACTTGGTCAGTGCCAGGGTTACCAAAACCTATGCTCCTACTGGTTTGTACACAGTCTGGGTTGACCTGATCTGAGCAACAGTGCTTGGCTTGTCGCTCAAAAGGCAGTGGGCTTTGAGAGATGACTGGGTATACTATAGGGCCAGTATTTGACAGATGTTTGACTGTTGATGAAAAAGGATTGCGGCTTGGCTCATGACCCAACGGTTTTCCTGGCATCACTTAAGTTAAATAATTTGCGACGTGGTCTGCCGCACGCTCCGCCAGATGACTCTCCGCCGATGCAAACGTCTCTGCAGCTGTGCAGGAACTCAACGACTACATCAATGGCAAATAGATTAAAAGGCCTAGGTTCACGCCTGTGTTGAGCAATGTCTCTTTTAAGCAGTATGATAACCAGCTCAGCTGTGGTTGATATCTTGTAAAGCTAAAAAGGAAGCTGAGAGGAACGCAGGCATTTCTTGTGGAAATCAGTCTGTGTCCGCCCATTATCGACCTTGTATCAAAGAGATACTGTGTTGGGGATTGTTCTTTTGAGAAATTTAAGAAATGGCGCCCTTTTATCCACCACACTAGAACTGACATGGTGCGCTACGCTAGCATATATTTTACCCTCTTTAACTACACTAATGGAAGAGGTGGACGAGGAGGACGTAATTTCCTAAATCAGCGAAACACACTTGCAAACTGATTTGATTTTTCGGGAGACTCACTTGGAACCCAGCTGAATACCTCGTTTGTGATGTTTCTAGGCAACCGAATGTGCTGTATCAGGCCGCCCCATGTTTTAATCGCTACGATATTCGAGATAGCGTGATAGGTGTATATTCGCAATGCACTGCTCATAGGGTTGCTGAAAATTCATCGATAGCCCAGGTCCGGTTTTGCCCTTATTAGGGCTTATCAGGTAGGCACAGTCTCCGAGTTTCCATCAACCTTACGGTCTCCTTGAAAATACACTTATTTGAAAACTAATTTGGTTTTGCCAGAGACTCGCCTGGAACCCACCGGGATCTCTTGTTCGTGATGTTTCCAGGCTTTCCTAAATCGTTTACGGAAGTGGCTGTTTAAAAACAATCACTTGCGAGATTATATTAATGCGCACGACAATGTATACGTCGCAACCGTTGACAAAAAATTACGTTGGCTTTTTGGATATGGAAGCTTGCCTTTTAAGCACAGATTATCTATCATTATATATATATGCATATATATATATATATTATATGACCGTGAACTAACTGCGATAGTATGAGGCATAGCTACAACGACAAAAACTTACTGCAATAAGACGGAACAACTGCGAAGCATCCGATTGTGATCACTTGCGCGTATACAAGACCGGGAGCTCATTGTTCACTCCGGGGCTAGAGGCAGATGGATACAATCGGGCACTCAATAATATTCATGACTAGGTACTACTAAAAACATTTTTCCCAGGGTGACCACGTAAAAATGCCTGTACAATAAATTTGCCGAAACATGACCAGATGTTTGTTGATAATCTTTCGAGCAAAACTTATGAAAAAATACTACGCAAACATTGCTCTCATTCATTTTTGAGACTACGCAATTGTTGTGTTAAACATTTGAAGCCTGTGGTGCATTTAGCCATCAACCCCCGAGTCAACACCTGACTGAATGCGACAGACGGCAAGTTTAGCCAGTCTTTGCTAAATCTATTCAGGTGGTGGGGCTTTCATTAGTTCAATAGCGTTTCTTTTAAAAACAATTGTCTCAAACCTGGTCGCACAAAGGGCAAGGAAGCATTCAGTAATCTGCCTTATGGCTTTGAGACAGGCCAGTGAATAATCAGGTGAGCAAGTGAGTTATTAAAAAAGCAAGTGAATAATCATAAAGTTTATGTCTGTGTGGTTGAGCTAAAAGTTATGTTACAGATTCCATCATGGTGGTCACTATCGGCAGTGATTTAGCGCCTCCCCCCAAATCCAAACACTAGACAAGGAAAACTCGTGCGGCTCACGTGCAAGAAATATGGCAAACGCTGCAATCCAAGGCTGAATTGCTAGGCCATCGATGAATGCACCTGTTTGCACAAACATGGTCATTCTCGCAGGTTTCTGATTCTGACAGGCCTGAGTTACCATTCCTGAATGTGCACGTCCCTTACCATAATGCAGCTAAAATGAAGACAGATGAAGGCTTCCAGTTCCGCTGGGACCAGTGAGAGCCACGGTCACAGTCGCACCTAGTTGAAAAGTTATTTCCCCCTTGTGGTAGGCGAACCACGATGTTCGGGAGACTGGAACACTATTATCCTGATCGTTCTGTTTTCAGGATCAAAGCTAGCTTACAAATGCTTACGGGCAGACACAATCGTACGAATTATCTGGTGACCCCAAAAAGCCGTCGGTTAAACAGTTCTGAATTCATCTAACTCTGGTGTTTACACACCGTAATAAATAAAAACGCAGGCTGCAGTGGGGCACCCTTGACTCCAGCTGTAGCGGTCCGTTTGATGATGCTGATATTTTGGCCTTTGCCGGAAGGCTACAGTTTAACTTTCTCATAGCGGGACAACTCCTGTCGCTTCTGAACCTCAACATATCCAGGGTATTTTGAGATTCGGAAACCTACTTCTCGAAGCCGTCTTCAGCATCCTCATTGTGTACCGGCAATCAAAAGCTGACTAGGTTACCATCTAGACCTGGTCCCACCAATGGCGAACAGAGGCAGCCTTTGTTGTGCAATTTGGGTCGTTGGAAAAAGTAAAAAACGAAACTGCGGGATGCTTCCGGCCAATGAACAGTTATAGGTGTTCTCTGTTCTAGGACGGCGAAAAGCAAAAAATGCACGCAGTGCTACCATCGAACTGGGATTTAAACGAGCTAGTTACAGGACAACGAGCTGGTCTTATGAGCCGTTTAGTCAGACATATCCCCAGGTTTAATGACAGCACACCGCCAAAAGGCTTCACAAGTTTATCAATGTTCTTTCTGATTAATTAAACGTACTGTTATTACCTGTGGTTTGCCCACCGCATTTGTGTTGTGTCCATATTGCTCTTGTACCGAGGGTCCCTAATCCAAGGTCACCGGACAGACTTTGACTAAATGCCATGCCTCCAATTCCAGTTTACTGCATCAATAAGATGTTTGTTGCCGGATTGGATGGCAGGCTCCAACTGCTCGGTAAAGTAACAACTAGACGGTTGTCTGACGTTTTCAACACCTAAAAAGCTTTTTT
This sequence comes from Opisthorchis viverrini, assembly GCF_000715545.1. Taxonomy (NCBI): domain Eukaryota; kingdom Metazoa; phylum Platyhelminthes; class Trematoda; order Opisthorchiida; family Opisthorchiidae; genus Opisthorchis; species Opisthorchis viverrini. Next base: position 439,224 of record NW_008751799.1, read on the forward strand.
CTCATTTTCGTATGGCACGACTGGCGGTTATTATAAATCGTTTGGAGAACCGTCGCACTTTGTTCGATATTTTACACAGTTTTGTGAGAACGTCGCACAAAGTTTCACTGCCACAGAGGAATGGAGACAGATACATTTACCCTCTCAAACATTGTTCATCGTGTCGAGGGGTAAAGTTCTTGGACTGTGGATGCCGCGATTGCTCTACCAGTTTTTATGAGACTTTACTGAATGATTTTACCCTCACTGAGAACTGGTTCGTCAGTATGTCAGGTTTGTCCAGTGCCTCACGTTTACGATGGCAACGTAACGCTCAGCGCCAGAAAGCTAAAAAATGGTGGTCTGTGGGAGATCACGGTTTAAGTCGAAACGTTTGGCTTTGCAACTGCTCATCACTTATATTTGTCTAACAAGCATTTTGATGAACACGAGCATCCCGATTACCTTCAAGGAGAAAAAGTCCGCAGCCACTGAGAGCTACTGTCAAACCTACTTAACAAAAGTGACGCATTCTTTGTTTAAACCCATTCAATAAATATATTTTATAACGGACTGCCTAATAAAGTGACGGACAAGTTCACTGAGGCTCGGTCGGACGCACCATGATAACCTTAGAAGGTTAAACATTACATCAGGCAGTGCATTCGTGGATGGCTATGTCTACAGACGAATAAATTAATCAGCTATATCAATACCAGGAAACAACGGTGGGAACTTGGTATCCCAAGTCTGGGTTCAGCGTCCCTATTCAGTGGGATGCACAGGGTGAAGGACTGCTCTCTATGAACTGGCAACTGCTATGCAAGTTGGTTAGCCTTCCTATATTTAGATAGATAGTTCGGGACTTCAGCCTCTTTACTCAGTTCCAAGGAATGCGTACGATCACCGAGGAAAAAATGGTGGCTGCTTGCGGCGATAGTCAATGAATAGCGTTGGTGATCGTCACCTGTGAGATTTCGTCACTTTATTTCTGCCGAATCGACGACCTGCATTTTCTCAACGAGTCTTCCCTGGGGCATTTAACTGAGTATCCAGCTTTCATGTAACTTTCCGAAAACGAGTGTTGGGAAAGCCATTCTGATCATGGTGACGAGACACGCTTTTATCGCAGAAACTATTTTCCTGAAGAGCTTGGTGGGTGGTTTACAGTCCTGTAGGACCATGCGTTATTCTGGATGTGCTCGTCATGACTGGATTACAAGTGAACTCTGGGGAGGTTTCCGTTACCTGATGAACTGATGACAAGTACCTTGACATCATTTACAGAGCCTGACCTAACCGTTGTTCAAGAACGTTCGGCAGGCTCACGTGGGTGTGGAATACTCGCATGGAATCGTTCCAGCCAATGCGCCCTTGCTGTAATTCAAACCCTTCCTTCGAGGTGTTGTGATAATGACTTTTTGGTTCAGGAGCCGATAATCAATCCTTTCCCCAATCCGCTAGGGGCTGTTTTTGAACCGGAGCTTTCTAAGATTACAATCGTTCATTTATTTTTGCTGAACGTTTTGGACTTTCACGTACTTAAGGTAATTTTCAGCACAGTACAAAGCTTCGAGCTTTTCTTCTCGCCAGTGCCTTATACCACGTGACCCCAAACCACGAAGATATTGTCCTCAAACGTGCGAGCTGTGACTTCACTAGCACACTGAACCTTGGACAGCATCCAACATTTTTGTCCTTTCTTTAGCTATCCGCCTTTTAGCGTGTTTTTTATGTTTTGTTTTTATTCTCTTATACTATGCAGGTAACTTCATTTGACTGAAAGACCGTTGAGGGCACTTGTTCGACTTGAACGTCTCTCAGTTTTTTTAATGTTCTCATTTGATGTTCACATTTGTCAATCCCGTTTTTACTATAACAATTAATTAAGGAAGCATGAAATTAAGTAAGCACATATTGTATGTATGTATGTATGTATGTATGTATGTATGTATGTATGTATGTATGTATGTATGTATGTATGTATGTATGTATGTATGTATGTATGTATGTATGTATGTATGTATGTATGTATGTATGTATGTATGTATGTATGTATGTATGTATGTATGTATGTATGTATGTATGTATGTATGTATGTATGTATGTATGTATGTATGTATGTATGTATGTATGTATGTATGTATGTATGTATGTATGTATGTATGTATGTATGTATGTATGTATGTATGTATGTATGTATGTATGTATGTATGTATGTATGTATGTATGTATGTATGTATGTATGTATGTATGTATGTATGTATGTATGTATGTATGTATGTATGTATGTATGTATGTATGTATGTATGTATGTATGTATGTATGTATGTATGTATGTATGTATGTATGTATGTATGTATGTATGTGTGTGTGTGTTGATATGAATGCATGATTATGTTATGTTGTTTAGGAACTATTCATGGGCCGAGTACCAAACTAACCCAAAGGTATCTGAATAATGACATGAGGTTAAAATAATTTTAGTCTGCAAATTTATTGAGTGTACGGCACAAACACTTCACAAGCTGCAAACAACACGCTGAAGAATACATGAATGTAGGATAGCATTGGGTGGGCGTATTTCACCAATTTAGCAACATGATCTAGAAGAAAAGGAAAGCCTCGCCAAATCCCAAGAATGCTTCTGTCGTGTCACCCGATAAAGAACGAGGAATCGTGGCCGCACCGGACAACTGGAAGCGCCAACCTGCTAAACTGCGCAAGAATGTCTTTTGGAGTGCACTATTCAGCCACCCGAAGGCCGATGTAATCAAAGCGAACAACCACTTGGATGCCTTGACTTCCTCAAAAAATTGGACTCGATATTTTGTGCGCAGAAAAAGAGTGCTCTAACAAAGAGAGCTAACCGATGCGCCCTTGATAGTACTCATGAGTATTCACGAACCTCGTGTACAACCTACTTAGTGGAGAGGAATAAGATAAGAAATATGTTGCCGAGTTCGAGTGGTTACTAAGTCCCTATTGGCACAAAGCAGTAGTGCGTACGTAACCACCCTGTGATCAGTTTAACTAATGGTTATTCCGAAAACGGAGACTTTCCGCAAAAATTTTTGAACAGATTGGGCTCAATAAGGAATCGCACCAGTTGGCCGAATGTGTGCATACGAAAAGTCTCATGTAGGGAAAGAAGCCGTCAAACAGACTGGGACTGCGTCAATGAAATCTCAGACATTTTTTGCGGCACTTTAAATCGCACTATATTTCCTTGAGTTATGAACCAATATATACAGCTGCGTTGCACTGATATGTTTGCACTTGTCTCCAAAAGACCCGCACTAACACTAAGATCTTCGAGGCTAAAGGCAAAATGCTGCTGGACATCACCCTCTGTAACCACCTTTGTACAGGCCTAGCCACATGTATGTGAGCCAAAGTGCGTCCTAAGAGTGCATTGGCCTATACGCTGCTTGCGGTTCAACTTTTTTGAGGATTCAGCAATTGTGGGCCAACATTTGAGCTGTTTTGCGGCTGTAAAAGTGAAATTTCCCAGTAACATTCCTCCTGCGATACTGTTTAGCATACACAGCATTAAGGTGAATACATATATGGTTCAGCAAAAAATTCATTCGGTTTCAGCCAGTGCGCCCAGGAGTCTATTGAGGAAATCGCTGAGGCCCTTTCGGAAACTCATGGGTCCAACATATATAATATATTATATCTATTTATTATATAATATACATAGAAATGTAAAGCTGGTATGGATTTCGTTTAACGTAAGATCCTCGAAAACGAACATCTATACGACGTCCGGCGAACGTGAATCACTCTCCTGATGAGGGATTTTAGGCTACAGTGAAAAGAGTCGCGGTTAATAACCGATTACCGGATTTGTTTAGGTAAAGCTCTTCAGAGTGAAAAGCCATTGCTCAGGGACAGAGGACATGGCATAACTTCATGCAAAACATCGTGGTTACTGGCACAATGTGTGCCTGTCACATAGATAAGATCCCTAGATATGGAACAACTTCACTCACTATAACCGTTGTGTCAGAAATAAACCTGCACCAATTGCATGGTGGCTAGGAAGTCGTTTTTGATAAATGCTGTAAGCAATCCTTTAGAGAAAAATGTAGATTCTTCTAACTAATATCAGTTTCTAGAGGTTGCAAAGCTACCCAGTATGTTACCTAGCCAGGAGGGGCCAGATGAGTTTTATCTTACAAACTTATGTGACCTAACAAGCAAATGAGATAATATACTACCTCAGATTAGCAGAAGCATCATCTGCCATGCTGAGAATTTATGGCGTTATTCTACGTCTTAGGATTGTCCGCGGTTTATGACCGCTGCGTCCTCCAGCTACACACTTGGAACTAGTCACTTGTTGTCCGCAGCTTAAGGCACACCCACGACTGCCTACCATAATACAGAGCTATGGTTGCGTCTTAAAATTAGCTGGCGAGTGTATATTTCCGGGATTACACCACACAGTGAAGTTTTAATCCACTTCATACTACCTACAATAATCCAATTTAATAATTTGCAGCTCCTTCAAAGTTGCTCTTTTGCCTTAGCCCATGTGTACGTCATATTTCAGGCATGGGCGTGGTTACCAATTACATTCTTAGTGAAAGAGTGAGGTAAACTAACTCGGACGTCTAGAGTAAACCTCTGTACCTTGTACTGTCTTTCATATCGTTGAACTTTGAATGACAGTAGCTCACTCAAAAGTGGATTAACATGTCTTCGCGAAATCACAAATCAACATCGACAGTGAATTCACGAAGTCGGTCAGTTATGTGAGCAAGTTTCTTACCACTGACTCCATGCCAGTCGAAAGAGTAAAGAAAGTAACCACTGGGAATAAAATTCAATCTGCTGCGTTGGAATGGAATTTCAACCAACCAAAGCATTAAGATGATAGTACCACGCAGATGATTGCGGGAAAGGCGTTGTCCTGGGAGAATCCAGGCTGTATGCGGGCAGTTGGCTTCGCAGACGAGATATGGAGCAGTTTTACTCGGTGTTACTTGTGTCATGTCCTCTTTTAGCTCTTAAAATTTTGTTCAAGCCAGCCTAGTGGTTAATTTGAAGTTACATCGCTGAGGCTAGCCAATCCAACTCGTATTTCCAGAAATTTGGAAGTCTTCGGTACGTTCGCTGAACCTCGGAGCTGAAAATAGAAGTCAACAACACCACTGACTACATTACGGACTCAAAGGCCTCTGTTATGACAGCGGGTAATGAACTTCAGCAAATAACCAACAAGATAGCGGGTCTTGACAGAAACAACGCTACCAGAGGCACATCAGAAGTACGTGACTGATAGATATGATGACCCACAAACACCGGGTTTACAGGCGTTTCAAAAAATGCCCCGTTACAACAGGAATAAGTCACAGATAAACTGTGATAGCGGGTTAAATGTTTCCAGTTCAGAACTCATATTCTGTACCACAACTTTGAAGGTGTGCATGCCATTCCGCCAATGAGTCCAAAATTCACTCTGGAGTGTGTTGTGCACACCTAATGCAATTTCCCATGTTCATACACAGAATTCGTCCTTCGATTACGGTACACTGCAATGTTCTAGTTCAAATGTTCTGAATAACAGTCTTGCCCGAGCTACCTTCTGCAAAGCCGATGAAGCTTTAGTCAGGAGCTTGCGAGTTCGAATTTCTTCTTGAGTTGCTCACTGCTGATGGTTTCCAATAAGAAGTAACCAAGTGTTTATTTCCCTCTGCCTTTTTTGATGTTGACTCACTTTGCTTATAAGGTGAACTTTCAATGGAACTGAGAGTATCGTGACTTGCCTTCGCAATCGATGCTTTCATTGTCCTGTGAGAGTAGAAATAAAACCAACAAATCTCTGGTGAGAGAAACTCTAGAGTGGACAACTTTAGCTAGTTCATCGCGCCACACATTGCCGTAGCCTGATTTTGGTCCCTAATAATTAGCTGATTTGGCATTAATAAAATGTAACCGACCGTTTCTGGGCTGTTCATAACTGTTAGTATAAGGAAATAAGGCCATTTCTCTCAAGGAAGAAAATACCAAGCAATAAAATGGTAATTTCCAGCTTTGTCGCACGCTGCCTGTTTTGAGGGGTGAATTAAGAAAAAACATCTGTTCTGCGCCATTTCGCTATTCCCGAAAAATAATCGTGTCATGAGCAACCGCTTTTCATTATGCTACCAGTTAAAAGTGTATATCTAACCATGGATTTGGATTCTCGCTACACCTCTTTATACCTATCTAACATCTGTTTGATTACTGGTAATCTTGCAAAGTTATAACCCGATTACGTGATATTCCATTCGTCACAACTACCGTTATATGGATCCTTAAAGTAAACACGTCGCAGTATCTACCAAACTCACTTGCTTTTCTGCGCTTCGGATGGTTTAGCACTTAGATTGGAGGCATCCAAAGATCAAGAGTTCTCTTGATTGCATGTTAACTTATACGTCGCTTAATTCCCCGCCTAGATCGCAATCCCTGGAATCAAGGGGATAGCTCAAAAATGATACAAAGTGCGGTAAATTTCCAAAGCACGCGGCGGGAATGTTCAAACATTCGATGATGTACTGTCGTTATCCCGTCCTTGCCAGATAGTTTACTTGCTATTTGGATTGACTATAGAGCACCTCACTTTCCAGTTATGAGCAAACCAATTATTTTGTGTATTTTTTTATTAACCAGGTTACGTAGTGTTCGTTGTTTAGAGTGATTAGGTTGTTATTCACCGGAATTCAGGGACAATCTCCTGATGCGCACAAATAAATGGCACCAGTCTATTTCCGATTACTCCAAAATGAGTCACAGGTAACCGCATAACATTTCAATAATTAATGGCATGTGATGGGAAGCTAATACCGTCATATAAAGTAGAAATGTTTGCGCGTTCCATGCACAGGAGTTCCATTTGTTCATGATGCAGTTAGTGAGTAGAATTAAGACATGTAAAGGATCAGATGACCGGAACGTTTGGTGGATCGTAGCAACCTGTGTACTCATATAGGTAATCCTAAAGTTGATATATACTCAGCCATGCAGCTCAGTATAACACAATGTTCATTATCAGACAATGCAGGTCGATTAACGGCAAACCTACAGGAATTCGCAAACAATATTTGGCGTTCCCTAAGCCATCGCCTTACTGGATAGTTTCAAGTGTGACGAATCATCAAACCTATTGCTTTTGCTCACATTCCCAACCGAATTAGCCGATAAAATGGATTTTTTCACTAACCGTGTATACGTGTGATTCAATCAAGTAGTTGGGTTTGGTTTATGAAAACCTGTCCTCGCTCAAGTGCAAAACTGGAGACGAATAGTCGGCCGGTCAGGTATTGTCAAACAAGGTATTCTTAGCTATCGATCCGTAGACAGCACTGCACACAAACAAACGAGAGCATCTTAGATACATTCGTCAAACTAGTCGCACACAATACGTTCAAAAACAGTGCAGACGGCACCCATCAGACAAACTGTCACGCTTAGCAAGGTGATTTGAAATGCTAACATCTGGGTGTTAGTAAGTGTCGAGCTGCCTCGAGCCTGAGCACATTGGAATCCTCTTCTACATTTTTCCAACACCCTTATACACATAGTCCAAACGGAGACGTCCGTCTCAGCCACCTTCTTTGAAAAGTGGGCTTAACTGACAGTTTGAGTGAGGTTCACTATTTAGCCTGAAAATATCCAACCGATGTGGAAACTAGATCATGATTTGGATAAGCACTTACGAACATCGAGATATACGGAGAACCACACATAGAACAGGTGTGTAATTGCAACCTTTATCATATTTGTGTAAAGCTTGCTATACTGACTCTTTGGATACAAAATGGACGGTTTTACACCTTACTTATCAATTAGGTCCCATGAAAACACACTAGTTACAACTGCTTCCTCAAACGCGATTTCCATAATTTCAAACTTACATGATTTTACTTCATTATTTCCATCATTTATGGAGGCCACCTGGCGGAAGAACACTCCAAAAATATTTTCAAAAACTTCTAACATCTCATGAATTTTGGCTTCCGTTTGACAGCATATTACTGTAATCGGGATTGTACAGTCAAAATACACTGAAAAATATTCCTTCACACCATCATACTTGGTATGTTATTTGCTGATTGTTTTGGTACGTTAAAACCCAAGCACTCGTTTTCCTTGATAGTCATATAACAGAGATTCACACACAAAGCAGATTGCACGCATATTCAAACTTTTATAAAACAAGACTGAAAGAGAAACTCACGATAGAACCAACAGACAGCCGTACTTTTCTTTGTCATGCCGTACTTCAGTATTTCCCTGTGTTCACTCGGTGGATAAATTGGTTTCATCACATCCGTTGTTCTGTTGATGGACAATCAGGTTAACTAATAATTTAAAACTTGCCCGTTTGGATCCCATAAGTCATCGGATCTGCTCCTTTCCAAACGTCATGTTGTGTGTGCCGTAAAATCTGATCCGCGATCATAAATCTCGGTTTTGAAGAAGTCAGACAAGTCAAAGTTCTTTCAAAACAGCATTTTACTGAGCAATAGTTTTGTGTTGACGGATCTGGAAAGCTATACATAGAGTTGCACCAGTGAAAGTCGACTTGTTTGTACTTACTAACTAGGTACATGGTCATCCCGACTCAAACGTGTAGTCATTGATAATCGGATTTGGTAGACATGTAAACCGAGATGATTGTTTTCTTCCTGACTAAGTGAAAAAACGATGTTTCAACTTGATATTGGTGAGTTATCTCACTTGTTTGGCGTCGTGAGCCGTATTTAAACTTTGCTTGCAATTTCAGGGCTCATGCTTACGTACTCATCTAGTTAAGACTACCGAAAACAATCAATTGTTTAGTGAGAAATAATAGTCTCTTCTGCCTAGAATCAGGTTGTATTTACACGCATGTGGCCCGAGACGAAAGGTTTATTAGGGGCAACCAATGCCGAGTTTCGTAATTACGTACAAGCAGATATTCGACAGACAGATTTTGTTCCTGGGGCTGGATCGCTGTATATCAGTTATACGAGCAGTGTTGTTGTCTGTAAAACGACACAGACGAAGCCACTTGGACATGGTCGAACCAAAGGTTTTAACCCCTTCATGATAAGCTAGGAGCAAAGCATTGTATTTTGAGGTTTCAGGAGACTGAGTTACTTTGGTTAAGTTTATTTTTTTAAAAATCCGTAGTCTCTCGACAGACATCTATTCACCCTCATTGTATCGCATACTTCATCGCGCTGAGCTACTCGAAGAGAGTAATCCATGAATACCTCGTGAACGCGGGGCATTACTCCAAAAGACAGTCTGGTGCCACTGAGAAAGCCGCTTCCAAGGGCACATAAGACTGATTCTCTTGTGAATTAAAACTCAATATTAGAGGATTAGAAAGTCTGAATTACTTAGTGATAAGGTGTTTATGATACTCTCATCTGTTTCCATCAAACATTCTTCAATCACTGACATGCTCCAAAGATTGCGATTGTCCAATTTTAGAAGGACATCTGTTCTTTCTTATCGCGGAACAGGCAGAAGCCCGGGTTAATGTGCCACATGATTCTCATATCACCATCATGCTTTTGAATGTCTATTCGAAAGTCTTTGTTGTGCTATTTTTCACGCGGTTAAATGGTTGTCACTTCTTTGTCAATATGGCTATAACAGAACAATGCTGTTCTCGTTAGGACTAGGGAACAGAGTTCAGAAACACGAATTGCAAGACATTACGACGATGGTCACCAGAGCAGATGCACAGTCCGGCAGTCCTAAAAGGATTGCTACATTTGTCAGGGGAAGCTGGTTTAACGACTCAAGACCATCGAATGGGGTGCCTCCTACTGTAACGGATAATCAGGATACCCTCCACATAAATTTCATTCTAACAGATAGCCGCGAGCTCTAACATATTTTTGTTGTCGTACTCCGTGCGATAAGTATGCTGCTAGGACGAGAACAAACATGAAATTTGGTGTAGTCGGATAGAGTGTGGAAGTAAACGAGAAAAGACAAAAAATGATTTGCAGAGTTTCCGAAGGATGAAATACTAACGCAAATATTTGAAGGTTCTGGTCTGCGTCAACCAACCTGAAAACTGCACTAACATTCATGGTTTTTGGTTGCTCGCTGTCGGGTTTTTTAGCAACACAACGACAGAGTGGCTGGATAGATAAATAAACGGATAGGTAGATAGATAGATAGATAGATAGATAGATAGATAGATAGATAGATAGATAGATAGATAGATAGATAGATAGATAGATAGATAGATAGATAGATAGATAGATAGATAGATAGATAGATAGATAGATAGATAGATAGATAGATAGATAGATAGATAGATAGATAGATAGATAGATAGATAGATAGATAGATAGATAGATAGATAGATAGATAGATAGATAGATAGATAGATAGATAGATAGATAGATAGATAGATAGATAGATAGATAGATAGATAGATAGATAGATAGATAGATAGATAGATAGATAGATAGATAGATAGATAGATAGATAGATAGATAGATAGATAGATAGATAGATAGATAGATAGATAGATAGATAGATAGATAGATAGATAGATAGATAGATAGATAGATAGATAGATAGATAGATAGATAGATAGATAGATAGATAGATAGATAGATAGATAGATAGATAGATAGATAGATAGATAGATAGATAGATAGATAGATAGATAGATAGATAGATAGATAGATAGATAGATAGATAGATAGATAGATAGATAGATAGATAGATAGATAGATAGATAGATAGATAGATAGATAGATAGATAGATAGATAGATAGATAGATAGATAGATAGATAGATAGATAGATAGATAGATAGATAGATAGATAGATAGATAGATAGATAGATAGATAGATAGATAGATAGATAGATAGATAGATAGATAGATAGATAGATAGATAGATAGATAGATAGATAGATAGATAGATAGATAGATAGATAGATAGATAGATAGATAGATAGATAGATAGATAGATAGATAGATAGATAGATAGATAGATAGATAGATAGATAGATAGATAGATAGATGGATAGAGAGATAGAGAGATAAATAGATAGATGATAGGTTAGATATATAGATAGGTGGATGGGTCCATGAATTAGATAAATATATGGATGCATGTTTTTCCGTTACACTTCTCACCGGATTCTGAACTTGCCTATCTGCGATCAAATGCATTTCGTTTTCCGCTCGCCAAAACAGGGTTTAAATTCCTGCTAAAAAAGTCCGACCTATGAATGTTTAATGTTTCTGCAACATGTAATTCAATTTTTGGTGCAGAGCAACCAAACGCTTCCAAGCGTTTCTGTATTTAGACAGCATGAAAAACTTAATTGAAAGCAAAGGTGTGTGCAAAGATTTACCTCCGAATTTCGTTTTAACTTGGCTTAATCCATTTTATACCTAATTTTTAGCCAATAAAATGAAACGCGTATAGTTTCAACAAAAGCCGGCATGCAGAAGCAAACCATCCATTGAGTTACAAATATACAAATTTTTGGTATTCGTGATCAAAACTGCTGCCATCCTTATACACCCGCTTGCAAATTCAAGGCTTTCTGACCAGAGATGCAGCTTAGTTTTATGTAGAACATAAGATCGATGGATACGCAAAGTTTTACGTCTAACTGATGAGGTCAAAAAAGGACGAAACCGGTGACGGGCATTCCGATATTTCGTGGAAATTATTTGTGTTCTTATATCGAGACGTAACACTGAATTTCGCGATATTCTTTATACGCATATTCTTCCAGACTATTGGGTTTCAATGGGCTGACCGGATATGCCCAAGATTAATCGCGCAGTGGAAACAGGGCTCCCGATAATACCGAGTTTCTGTCAGCTTTTTTCTTCATTTATGGGGTGGGACATTTCTATTTACTTAAATTTTACAGATATATACGGAAAATTCGTCTTTTATTGTCGATCTACACGAGTTTAACATAATGGCAGCCGAAAGTTTTTCTCGGCAGCCATTGCCTATTGCATGTCCATGACCATCTTTCAGAGTTCGCCTTGTTACCTGAACAGAAATTATCCAAATTGGAAATGTTATCTGGTAAGACAGATCATATTTTTTGATAGGTTGTAGAGCACTCCTGAGAAATGTCTTTCAAGCCAGTATAACTGCAAATTTATTGACGTTTTTGCCGGTCAGTATGTCATGGATAAGCAGAAGATATTGCATGCTCGGTCCGTCCAAATAAATCTGGGTCCCTTCTCTTTTTCAAACAATTACTCAATCTTTAGTCAGGCTAAAAATTTCAAACACTACAAACATTTCAAGGTTAGCTGGTGATGACCGGAGATTCCCGATAGCAGTTATGTTCTTTACAGGTTAGGGGAGATATAAGTTCATTGTTTTTATGAAACCATATCTAGTGCCTCTGCTCACAAAATCGATGACAAAAATTGCAGCTCCTACCACACTGTCAACCACACTGTCCAGTGTCCGTGCTTTTCAAAGTTACTGTTTGTGGGACCGGAGAGATTGTGGCAGACAGCTCTTAAAATCTGACGTAAACTGCAATCATCTCAAGCCGAATGCTGAGCCTGTTTCACGATAGGTTTATTTTCCACGCCATGTTGACCACTCCAGGGCCAACAGCTTTGTGTTTCCACGAAGGAATGATTCGTGTAACGGATGGTACTGCATATCTTCTTTGTTATAGGAACGCGCCTCACATTCTTTTGCTGTAAAATGTTTTAGTCCAACCGATTTGCGACTTTACTTCTAGGTATGACACCTTTGGAACTGTAAACAGGTTAGATCTGTTGACGAGTTCAATATTTGAACGTTCCGTAACTAAACTTCAGAAAGGTCACTTATTTCACCTATCTCTGTCACGGCTAGCTGAGACGTTGAGATCACAATCGTCAACAAGTTTTTGCAGACTTCACCCCTGTCAGAATCTGGATAACGTAGTGCAGAAGAACTCAGTGACAAAGAGGGCAAAAAGATTATCTTGACGATCGAATCTGGGGGTGATATCACCAACCCATTGACAGTTTATCCGGGACTAATGCATTCACGTAACTGACCAGTGTAAATCATCTTCCATTTCTCTATCGTCTGCTTTGTAATGTTCTCAACAACGTGTGTACCCTGCTGCCCGCAGATTTCTTTGATTTTACAACCTAAACAGGCGAAACTGCTTCGGTCTCTCGATAATAAAAGCCGCTGAATGCGACATTCTGTAAAAGGGCTGTCAAGTCCCGAGCAGAAGGTTTCTCCATTTATATTTTCCAGTTGTACCTGAGTAGCACTATTTTGAATTTTTTTTGGAATCAATACCTAATTCTCTCCAGTTTCGGGAAGCCTCTTATTTAATCGCTTGATTTATTTGCTTCTACTTTAGGTTGTACCTGGTAGCACTATTTTGAATTTTTTTTGGAATCAATTCCTAATTCTCTCCAGTTTCGGGAAGCCTCTTATTTAATCGCTTGATTTATTTGCTTCTACTTTAGTACCAAAAACTCACAATATTTCGGTTCCAGATATACAAAAACAAGATTAAATATCTATATAAAAATTTCTAGACTTAATGGCCAGGTTACGAACCAAGGCCTATGATTAATCTGACGCCAGATACCCGGTACTCTGTTGGAAGTGACTGCACCAACGACTGGCGGTGTATTGTCATGATTCCTTACTTCTGGAAATCCCTGTGGTAAGTTTTCAGAAGCAGTCCAAATAATAGGGGCAAAATTAGACCGTGCTGCACGCAGAAAGCTGACAGCACCTAATCAGGTCACCGTAACCAACAGATTTATATGCCATTTGGTTCATCCTACCTCTTGCCCCCGATGCTATCCGAATGACATTGTGTACTGTGTTCGATTCGATAATTTCCTCGGGTTTGGTTTTGGATTGACAGAGGATGGCTCTCCGGTGCATTCCACGGTATATGAATGTCACAACTGTGCACGCTGTTGTCATCAAATATGGTATACGCTTGGTAAACGTACGGGCTGAAAGCAGGTTTCCGTGCAGTAATCTATGGAAAATTTTTCAAAGAATGATAGTGAAAGATAGCAACAGATGGACGGTTGCAGCATGTGTAAGCAATCATTCAAAGCCCCGAAGAGCTATAATTGAATATTGGAGCTACACTTCTAGATTTAGCACTAAGTTGCATTCTTAGTGATAAAACAGATGCTTAACGGAACGGTAAGCAATCCCGTGGGAATTGCAATGATACATTGCAAATCATGAAACATGTGAGGCACATGAATTCAGGGGAATTCAGTGAGTTAAATAATGTGGGGGGTGATGGAAATGCACATCAGGTAGGTTGAGAGCACCGGTGGAAACTAACTGGGTCAGCCGAAAAAAATATCTTGTAACTAGCCTCTAAGACCAACACTACAAAGTATAGCTAATATCGCGCGGCTAATCCACCGATAAACGACTCCTGTATCTGGCTTTTAATGTGATGGTTATTCCATCACATGGTCTAACCAGTTAACCAACCATCTTATCTCTGGGTGCAAATTCTAAAGGAATGCTCTTCCTGCGCACAAAGCTGTGACATAAAGCTGCGTATTGTTTTTTGAGAATGGTTCCCACTCGCGAATAAACGCAAGGCTGCCGGGTGACTGCTGATCCATGAGCCGTAGCGAATTACATGGAACAGATTCCTCGGAATACGTGCGACTTATTCAAAAATAAGAGTGTCAACCTGCAATGGAAAACACAGAGCCTCGCGGTTATTTCAACTTCTCCGTGCACACAAATCGTATACCATCAAAATATGGCAGAAGAGACAACCTCAATAATAAGGCTTTAAGCAGGTTGTGTAGCGCTCCAACAAGCATCTAGGTTGTTGTAGGTTCACTCAGATACGCAACATCACAGAAACTATCGGTATCCTTTAATTGATTGCAGGAGTGATAGAATTTACAAAAGTAATGTAACCGCTGCTGAACTCAGGTGCTATTTGCTTTACCCAAATATAAGCACACCGTGCGGAAGCGCCTACTATTTGGTCCGAACTTTTAGGCTTTCCTTGGAAGGTGAGGCTCTTCATGAAATGAAAACCGGCCTATTTTAGAGCAACCCCTCTTAGAAGAGAATACTGGTTGGTATATTGCAGAGTGTTTTGGACTTTGGGACCCCGAGGGACTCACTTTTTGCGGTCGACCGTTTTAGCCGTATTTCGCTTGCATTTGTTGCTGGATTCGCTAGTTCCCTGCAGACAGAAATGCATCAGGCTGACGGCGTAAGTATTTCACCATTTTGTTTGCAATCAAAAGTTTTGAAACATAAATAAAACTAGCTCCCCATTTGCAAACGTGATGTGTTCCATGTAGTCACGGCTTGCTAGCCAGGTTGGTGTAGCTGTCACACATGGCTCATTTGCACTCCATTAAAACTCCCAATTTTCTCATCTGTATCACTTATTGTGCTGTAATTGGCTGTTCATTGTTCTTTTGACTGACTTTGACACACTTTACTTCGATTTAAGAAGGTAGGCTTGGAAGAACAAAGGCCTTTGGATATGAATTTGTCACCGTGTTTCTTCCGGATATATGCATTAGATTTTATTTTTATCAAGCTTAATACAATATTCTTCTATTTACCAGATCTCTTCTACTAATGAGAGTTCCAGATCTGGAGTCAGCTGAGAGGTTGAAAACAACAGATCTACTAGTCTCAAGATGCCTTGAAGGAAGCAGCCATTTAAATCAGTTAATAGGTAAAAATAAACCAAAGTGTGGATAGTTGTACATATTTTTATAACTATATTGTGGACAGTCCAGTGGCGCAATGAACTTTTTACCCACCAGAACAGTTTACTGGTGACGTTTTCTTTAATATGGAAGGGGAACTACTTGAGTTTTTCATTGCTATGGCGGAATAGGTCGGGTTTAATCGATTGTTGAATGTCAGCTTCGGAAAGCATAAAATATTCAGGTTGTTCGGATCAGTCTTCTGACACATCAGTTCAAGCCATATCAAGCACCAACGGTATCGTTGATGCGTCGTCACACTGATGTACAAGTTCCGGTTAAATCATCTGTGAAAAAGTTGTTAAAAAGACCACACATGTTATCAGGCCGATAATTGCTTGAAACACAAGTACGTTAAGTCCTCTGTTATACAGATCCCTCATAATTTGATCATAGTATATTAAACCTTTCGTCAAAACATCACTATGGATCTGCTCCGTTTTTACCTGGACTCAACGTTGTGTTTATTGAAGAGGCTACCGGATTGCATGAATCTACGGTGAGGCATGCATATGGTGATTTGCTTCGTAGCCGCCAGAAACGGCAGCTTTCCAGAGCAAAGGAAAAGGGTGCGGGTATTTCCGCAACTGACACTGCGTACTCCTGTTTTGACGTAGCGGATTTGTATATCCTTACAAGGGCCTTCAAACCTTTTTTGTTTTATCAGCACACATGTAAGAAAGACTTTTACTTTACAAGTTATTTCAACGCATCGCTTATCCGTAGAAGTTGATTCCCGATGGGGCATTTTCTCCCCATATTTCATTTTAAGATGAGAGCCAATCAGCTGGTGACGTACGGATACATGCGATTTACTTTCAGGAACTAAAAGTTTTAGATTCACATTACTGTAATCATTGAAAGACTGAGTGGAACAATCATTCAGAGATGTTCCTTTCAATATCTGTCCTTTTGGAGGTAGTTCCATTTCCAAAAGGAGCCAAAGTGTTCCCAGTTTATCACAGTTATCCGTTTGGCGAAAGAGTATTATCTACCCCATCACTACAACAAAACACTCGGAAAACGCGAATACATTGCATTTGAAGATCTCAACTTACGAGACTGGATTGTTTGCCCCATATTCCTAGAGAGCGACGACAAGTGGCTCCGCGAAACCTTTCGAGTGACTTGACCAAAGCGGCCCACAAACATATCAGCACCTAGATTATCAGAAAGTTTCCTCGGGTCTCTCCTTTTTAACAAGTTCCCCTTTTTGGTTGGTTTACATGAATTGTGGCGTGTATGTGCCTTTGGTAAAATCAATATGAGCAATACACATGCAAAGATGTGTGTGGAGAGTTCAAAATATCATTCCAACATGACGACTTTTTGCGGTTGTTTTCACAGATTTCTGGAATGAAAAGCTTATTCTATTCCGAAACATTCGCCTGAATAACTAACTGCCTCTCCAAAAAAATGGGCATATGTATCGTTCAGTATAGGCTGAAGTCGATGGGATATTTACGTTCCCATTATGATGCAGCGTCTCAGGGGACTGAAGAGCCAGAGATCCCTTTAGCTATAGCATGGAGTCTGCTTAGGTGGATAGGGTTGCTACGCCTAGGAAAACTACGTTTGTGAACGGATATATTGGTGAAAATTCTGATCCGGAGGGCGGCATCCTGTCAGTTCCAATGAAACCAGCAATGGCTTTCCATATTTCTGCGACATTGCTAAGAACTGTACGCTTACGCGTCATTTCACAAACTGGAATGGTCATTATATGTTCACGGTTTCGCAGGAATAGGAGTATATACTGTTGGTATAAAACAGACTTATAATTTATGGAGCAACCAGCTAGGCTTATTTTTAACCTGTGCAGTCCTAGAAGGTTCACTCATAGCACACGGACGACGGTATAGAGAACTCATGGACGGACGTCCGGTAGGTTTTTGGTGAATAGCTGGTGAGCCCGTAAATTCACCATAGACAATCAGGTACGAAATACCTGGTTCTAAAAAAGATTTATTTTTCATAAAGCTGTTTTAAACACCCCGCCCTGCCAATTCCCACCGTCAAGCGGTTCTACATACCTTATGATCGCTCATTAGAGTCACTCGATGAATATACGTTGTATGATCAAATAATGCATCGCCTTTTTCACAAAAGATAAACATTTAGAATGGGTCTTATTTTTCCCCTGAGGGATATAGCCAGAAATAAGGCAATCCATCGTTACAAAATATTCCCTTGGCTTTCAAATAAACTCATCAAATGGGTCCATATTTATAGACCAACTGTTAGTTTGAACGGTTGATATCGCCATAACTTTACTTACTTCTTTCTGTTAAGTTTCTTTCTCTTTTCTGTTCACATAGACCGTACCTAGCGGCCAATTTACGCTTTTCGGCATTTATGTTGCGATCAATATTCAGCAACCCTTCGACAGTCATCTTTGTTCTCAACGGTACATAGCAATAGATTTTCTGGACTATGACCACCAACGTACAAGGATTGAAAAAATACTGGAGATTTTTACCAGGCTTTTGTCATGCAGGTGAAAGACAACCACTGCCGAACGCCTTAGAAGCACCATGAAATGGCTTCTTCCTTGTTGGATCTGGTCAGTACTGTGCATCTTACGAACCTCCAAAAAGCTGAAGACTAACCAACCGACAACGAACTTGTGAACAGCCAGCGGTGATTAACACGCACTTAAGATGTAGCTGTAAGTCCCCTCCAATCACGAAATTTGCATCTCGTGGTCTTGCGTTGACTAACTTATTAAGGCTAGACGTCTCAATTGGCCGTTTTACAGGACATATGGATTATTCTGAGCCATCACTGAAGGTGAACCACCTATTTTGTCTTTCGGAAAAAGGCTTTTCTTACACTTTCTGCAATAGGAAGCTAAATTTTCAGCGCATGCCCATTCCAAGAGGCGTTGTCGCACATGTCATAAAATACGTTGCGAAGAGATTCCATAACACAGTTTATATCTTGTTTGACTAGAAGTCTTGCTGCACCAAAACAATGATTTTTGCCCACCCAATAGCCCAGGTAAATGTTGAGGGCTTTACATGAAAATTTCATCAAAGATTGCTGAAAAATATGGGCGGAATTAAAGATTTTAGTCAGCATTTTAGGCTCCTCTCTGGTGGCAACTTATATCGTAAAGGAAGCAGTAAAAAATAAACAGTTTGTTTTGTATTGGAATGCAATATGATAACAAAACTGTCATTCCGCCACAAAGAAAAAGTGCATTGAAACGATTTGTAAGTGTCTTGTCAGAACTAGCCATGCACATCTATTTATGTGCGAAGTGGGTAACCCGCAATCCTAAGGTTTCCACCTCTTATCTCTCTACCAAGTGTCGTTTGTAACTCATCACACACGAAGCTGTCACGCTTCCATCACATCAGCCTACACGGCATAAAGTCATAAAGTTTATCTCGCGAGTTCCGCAACTGTACATGCTAGTCAGTTAGCTAAACAGATGAAGAAATCTAGTTGAGGGGTCTTGTATAATATTTACCTCGCTTTTAGGCTTCTCAGAAAAGAGGATTCCACCAAGGACCTGTGTGTGCATTTATACAAAAATGCGCTCGTTTGCTCCTTCAGAGTAGAGCTTTCATTTTTGTAAATTGTATTGTGTTTGTAAAACAATTATATCCGGGATTATGGTTTTGATCAGGATTAAGCGCTGCGCTAGTTCTCTGGGGAATAACAACTTAACAGCTCATCGGATCGATGCAGCAAACGAAGTTGACCTACGAACGCATGGGTTATACTATTTAAAATTTGGTGGGATTATCATACTGCTGGGCTTCTCTGAAATCACATGTATCTTGTGTTCTGGCCACCTGGTGCTTTTGTTCTCCCATGACAGTAGGTTACAAGAAGTCACATGCTGGCCACCTTTGCACTTTCCACCTTCATCTGGAAATGGAGGACTGTATCATTTCTGGAATTACTCCGCTTGGGAAGATACATCATGCCTTCTTTCAAATGAACCTCTGATCTGAAAACAGTGCCGTTACAGAAAACATGCTTCAGCTAAATATCTTTTTATTATATTTATCTTGAGGTTATGGTATCCAAGCTACGAATGGGCTAACGGAATTCATTATGAAGACCCCTTACAGCTGTGCAAGTTATGAAAACAACCAGTTTTGTGAACAGAAGTTCATCTGCCTGACTCTACTTGATTAGAAACTACATAGTGTACGGACTCATTCTTACCGTGGCACATGGATCTACGTTTTCTGTGACGAATACGTAGCTTATATGAAACGAGCGAATCACCGCGACCGAAGAATCAATTGGAATGAAATCACTGGCTTGTATAATGATTTTATCAACCAAGGTTATGAATGTTGCAAATTTATCTGGTCCACTCTTATCTGACTTCTGAAATTTTACTCCAAAATTTTGAGTTTTAAATAATTATAAAAGTTATCTGTGCGTATGTCGTACTGCTCCATGCAAATGTATATATATAACCGTGAAGTGCCCAACGAGAATATCTGATGTCCTTGTGTCTGTGAAAGCGGAATGTTTGTTGAGCGCTTGTATTGGTGATGCGTTCTATGGGTGATTGACACAAAACACAAAGTGGCTATTAACTGGTATCATACATATCTATATCCTAATGACATCCCTTTTATCTTTTAGATGCGACCTTTTCGATGCTTTCGTTGCTGCTGAATAGGTGCTTGTGATTCCCCCGTCCTGTGTGCATAAAATTGCAAAACAACAAATTTCTGAAAATGTTTATTTATTGTTGTTTCCCGTGAGTCCATAACTGAAAAATATTTGCACATTTTTCAATGGCTTCTTTGATCCGCATGACATTTACGACCAGGATGTTGATGGCATGAACTGCATGTTGCTCATTACGCAGTGATATTGTCAGAGGAATCTAGCATGGGAAAAGTTAGCAAAAGTTTCAAAAAACAAAAACAGGCGCGATTGCCAAATAACAACACACAGTAAAACGCTTTGTTGAGAGCCGAGAGAGGTTCATAAAGCAGGTATTTCAGAATATGCATTTTTAGGGAAATCAGTTCGTACTTCAAACATGCCCCTTCATCAAACAAGGCGAAACTTTGATGAGGATGATGATGAATCAGTACCATCACAATCGATTCTCTTCAAGACCTTGCACGAATACAGAACGTGCCGAAGCATCCAGTGGGGCAGCATCTAACAAATTTTGCCACCCTGGCTACTGCCACATCATATGAAGTTCTGGACGCTATACAAATAACAGTTCGTACTAAAAAAGTGCTCATAATTAAGTAACGGTGCTGGATACAGGTACTTCTAGAAGGTTATATTACGTAAGTTGCAAATGGATGCATCACTCCATCTATGGAATTTAATGTTTAGTTAATTCAAAATAATGAAACACAAAGCCTATACCTATCAAAGTAGCCCCTAGAATGTGAAAAAGGTAGAAGGTATTCTGCCCTACTTGCGCAAGAATGGCATTGCTGCATTTCAGAGAACCTAGAAACATCCGTTTTAGGGGTGACACTTTCGCCACTAGCCAAAGTTTCCCTTGATTGACCAGATCAGTGATACATCCCTTGACTGAATTCGTGCACGCTAGAACCGCCTAAGCCTTGAGCCTGCAGGGTATTTGAGCCCGTCATTAAAAATTCATTTTTGCACATTCGCCCTGAGCGTTTGGAATGTCTCCAGTGACACTAAGTATTATTTTGGTTAGGAGGCCAAATGAATACATGTTTGATCTTGTTTGAACAAGACTTCATGAAGCCGTCTCAGAGGTATTCTCCGCAGTCGATGGCTTTGTGTCAGGCAGCATTTGATCACAGAGAACTTATTTAAAAAGAACACTTTGTTTTTCTCCCTCGTGTCAGTTTTTTCGCCCCGAATCACCTCCAATAACTGTAGATAAGTTTTCCTCCCCCGCCAAGTTGCACCCAGAAAGGAGAATGACATCTATTTCCCCGGATGTAATTTTGTTCACCCGTGCATTGTAAGTTTATTTCTTACTCTGTTTCTAATCAACTCAGGTTTCTCAATGAAAGATATTGAGAAAACGCGCACAGTTTTACCCTCTCGAAAGGAACTACCGGAACGAGACTGTGATTCAAAATTACAGCAATATGGGTTAAAAAACTAAATGGGTATCATTAGATGCGCCGTTTGATTAACTGCTTACTCCAATGAGCACTCCGCAGAATTTGCACACCGCACTGTTCCTCAACACTGCAGAATGCCACAGGTTAACGGTTACCGAAGATATACAAGAAACATGCATCTCGTAGAGACATACCTTAGTTCATAGATGAATATCTTTCAGTAGGCTTCCTGATGGCTTCCGATGATTAAATGACGAGGTTTTTCGCTGCGACGAAATCTAGAGATCAAAATTTAAGAAAGCTGAATCTGTCGCGAAACGGACTGAACAAACCATACATGACAATAAATCTTGACTATTTAAAAAAGGTGAATAGCTCAGGTTTCATTAATTATTACTTTGTCCGAGAACAGTACAAGAAGTCTCCATGAAAATGCAAAGAAACAGGAACTGAACTGTGTCAACTTCGAAAAAAGTTTGCTCCCGGGTGGACTGCAGTTCTGACCACTGCGAAGCTTAGGCTCTGTGGGTAGAGCTTTCGTTTTTTGGACCATTTGGAAGATGTTAGTGTGTGTTCAAATTTTTGGTTTCCATTCTCTGTTCGCTAGAACGTCTGTGTTGATGACTGACTGACGAAAAATACTGATTTGTAAATTCTCTTGGTGAATACCTGTTACCACGAGCGTCATTTGAAATGGATGTATTTCGTCAGCTAAGCACATTATGGTGTTCATGTAGAACATAAGTTTGATGAAAGCCCTGAGACCGCTACTACACACGGAGTTCTACGAAAGGTGGAGGTAGCAGTTGGAAGCCGACTACTTTCCAGCAACCTTAAATAGTGACATTTTCATCCACATCCACTCAGTCACTTTGGATTTAACCTTTGAAAAGTGGACTCAAACAGTAAGTGAACAAAGTGAAATGAGCTTGCTTTCAGTAAACATGCCGGTATGGTTGTTGTTTGTTGTAATATTACTCTTACTGACAGATACACAATCTCTTTGGACACTGGGTCTACTCGTTGTAAATTTTAAGTCTTTGGTAAACCAGCGAGTCTGGAAAAATCTATCAAACTCACAGATTTCAATGACACGGTCAAAACGTAACCAGTTTTGTAAGTTCACACTGCGTCAGAAGTGCAAACGGTCAGAAGCAGCACGTTTGTCCAACCAGCAGGATGCTTGTGGCAAGATGCGCGTTGCTGATGAGACACAATGAAGTTGAACCAAATACAAAGTTTTGTCGCCTATCAGTGTAAATGTGTGGTAAACTAAGTGCAATATTTAAGTGTATAGCTGGAACTGAAACTAGCTAGATGTTCCAACCGATGGCCTACACACCGACCAAGGAAAAATTAAATGTCACGGCTTTCTATCCTTGGACGTATAATTTTGTACGTTTTATACTATTAGGACTTTATATTCCAACACTCAGTACATTTTCACTAATACATCATCCAGTAACAGACGATACACAAACATTTCGATTTCCTTTGGATTCATTTAGGAAGTTTCCGGTTTAGTTGAATCAGTTTTGGTACCGGGCCAGCTCGAAATACCAACCTGTCACTTTTAGATATCAGTTCATATGACAGAGTTGTCGTTGCAATCTGAGCTAATGGACTGCCAAGATAAATGAAAGTTGAATTAATTTTCAAACGGTCATCCATGTTTTGCTGAGACATCGCATCATTGGATAGCATAGTGTCTATACGTTTGTGGTAAATTGGAGGTAGGCTGGAAGTTAGTGTTTACACAGAGATTCGAACAGATACTCTCTGCTGACACTAATCGCTGACTTCCGAACTTGATAGAATAGGGAACACAGTGTACACGCCGGCCTCTGCAGATATACTGCTGCGCATGCTATGCAACTAGCTCGTTTTCCGGTGAGGTAAGTAGGGAAAATTCAAGACACTTGTTGAAATACTGTAAATTGTGCAAATGTGATTAAAGCGGTGGCAGACTCAGTGTTTTCGGATTTTATTTTCCAAAATGAGGGAGGAATCTAAAGCCTAAAAGATGAGTTATAATATAATCCACACGTTGACTATTCTCATATATTCCTTTTCTGATTGCGACAAACGGTCGGGGTGCTGCTTGGTGACTTACGCCCAAACAACAGAAACATCACTTACGCATATATTTACGTACGCCGTTCTGTAAGTGGAAAATATTACCTGCATAGCCTTCTGGGTAAGAGTCTAATGAATTGGATTTTACGACTCATTTTGTAGGATATACTTAGACGAGTTGTATAAATTTGTGTTTCGTCTTTAATTTTAAGGCGGCAATGGGTCAGATAATTCGGGAACACGTTCGTTCGGGAAAACATTACCACTTTTACGTAATACTGAGGGAAGCACACACTGAAAGTAAGGTTCTGATGTAAACAAGATTTTTTATTATAGTAGTCTCCTTTCCATGATTGGACTGAATGGTCACCACGCCGAAACTTGCTTCTTAAGAACTTTTGTCCACATATGTGCATTGGAGAACAGCATTACGGATGCAGAAATCTGTACGAGTTCACTCCAATTGGGCTATTGCAGGTGAAATAAAACTGACGGTAATTGCCAGCGAAAATGTCCAAAAACAATGCCGCTAAGTATTCCAACAAACGGAAGGCTGAGAAAAGGGAAATTTTCTACGATGATAAACGCAAACACATAGGGACTATTATGAGGCATTTTTCTGAAAGTGTGGTCATATTTTAGCTTTCAAGACAAAACACTAAGGTGCGTGACGTGAATTCCCAATCCACCATCTTTAGGCATCCCAATGCCATCACATGCGCAACAAAATGTGTGCCCGTCCTTTTTCACATAACTCGGATTTCAGAGTATCCTCACTAAACTTTCCCTTCAGTAACCAGCCAAATGGGCTTAATCTGGCAAATAAAACATCCGCCACATCCACATGACTGTCCGGTGCACCTATCAATATGTCGTTGTCTTCCGCAAATGAAAGCTTAGTGTTGCAATTAGGCTACATCTGGTAGTGAGTATTAGGATAGGATTCCCCGACAGGGCTTCCTATTGGTTGACTGTATGAGCTTACTGGGCAGAGTGACGAAACCACATAATCATCCCGCTAATCTCGGATTCCGGCTCTTTAGCAATCCATCTTCGTCCACGCTCTTGCATAGCCTTCAGAAACATTTTAACAGTCTACCCTACAATGGTGGCTTGAAACTGAGATATTATTCAGGCCTCACAACCCGGTTGGTTTCGGTGAATCATCAACAGCTTCTGTGCTTGTAAACTGTATCTCTGTGAAATCGCGATTACGATAGAAAAATGTGAGAAAATTTTAGCGTAAGCATAAAACCTATCTGAATGCATATGGAACAGATACTAAGAAAGACATCCCACAGAAGAAATTAGTTCTTGAGTTTCTGTTTCGTAGTTTTTATCTGATTGCTTACGGAAAGAGTTGTTAACTTTGCCCCTTTGTTCAATTGAAAAATTTACTTTAAACAATTCCAGCTTTTGAACCCCAGATCCTACGGAGCCATTGAGCCATACTGCCAACCATATAATTTTTTGAGTATCTTTGTGTCTTCTCAGTGTGCCTATCCTCTACAAAAAGCTGGTGATCGGATAGTTTCTTTTGGTATGCTGTGTCTCCTGTTTCGCTTTCCGGGCGCCAGCATAACAAGATTAGGATTAGATTTTAGTAGCTTTTTAATGGGTTGTCTTTGGTAAAATTTCCATGATTTTGCTTCTTTAAGATAAATGGTTTGATCTAATCAACTTTTAAAGTATATTTCCAAAAAAGTACACAAGTTTCATTTATTGATAGCAAAAGCACTGCCCTTGAGTTACGTCACACCACAGATTTTATCTGTCTCTTTGTTGGAAGTCAGAAGCAGGCGTGTTATCTGACCGGAACTAGTTTCCATTTTACTCTAAGATGTTGCTCCGATACCCTATTTCTCCGGGAATACATTATGCTTTCAGGCCTTTGTTTTCAGTGTGACATGTATTCATCTAAGTCGTACAGTAGCACGGAACACTTTTCTACCTTTTTCAGGTTCCTGAATTCAAACTTCAGTGGACCTAATATACCGAAGGCGATTTTGCAACCTGATATCTCAAAATCATCATGTTTAGGTGGATCACGCTTAAACACGGTGCACTACTAGGAGACATGGTTTTCAAAAGTTTTTCAGTTGACTGCCCGAGGTGAGAACTAATTTTGTGTGCACTCACGCTCAAAAGGTATCCCGTGACTTGATAGATGGGTAAACACATCTCTTCCGGAGAGCAAAACCCGTCTCAGCATACTGATATTGATTGTGGTTCTTCATTTTTTTGGATTACCATGTTTCACAAAAAGCCATGGGTATTGAAGACAAAACAACATGTAGAAGGGAAACAACTTTAATGAATGCACTCTGAAATGATTAGATATCACTCTGTTTGCAAATGTTAAGGTCCAAATTTGTAGCATGTGGTAAAATCCAATTTGGTCCCACCTGTTCCATAGGATAGGTCGTTGAAGTATGGTTCGATTATAACCGATGGAATCAATGAACCATACTTATTTAAAACTCAAGAAACGTCCTAAAGTTGATACTAGTCCGCCCATCGGGACAACCCTATATCGATTTCCTTTGACTGCGGGGCATTCGTGTCAGTCTCAGGATTTGAGAAAGACTGGAGTAAATGGTTAAGGCATACGCAACCATCAGGTGCACCTTAGGGGGATGAGCGGCTTCGTAAATGTGTCAGTTAACTATCGCAACCATATAATGAGTATAATTTGTAATGACCGAGGGCCACTTAAGTGTTTCTAATTAGATTCTGGCTTGTTGGAGAAAGTAGCTGTGTACTTACCTATGGCTGCCGACACATTTTACGCAATTGGCAAAGCTACCAACGTGTATCCATAAAGTGATGTAAATAACAGCTTCTACAATCGAACATTGTGGCCACATTTTTGGACTATCCATGCTGTGGTAGGGATCCAGGCTCGTGAACGCACCACCGCTAAAGCGAAAAACGGATGTCCTTTTTGCAGGTACACCAGCCTATCCCTAAGAGAGTAACAAAATCTAACAGCTACTGTTTTAGATATTCTTGCGCCGAAGTTCATCGAGACATGGCCCTTTACAGCTGCTCGAATAATATAGATCACGAAAGTTTGAACGAATACGCATATATCGAAATCTATTGACCAGCGTGAGTTGGGTAAAAACACAACAAACCTTCAGAATATAGGCCCCAGTGAAAAGAATGACGCACGAATAATAAGTCAGCTTCGACTGACGCGAAGGAATTCAGCTCACAGTTGAACCGGCATGACTAGCTGCAGTGGATTACTGAACTATTAGCTGTTGAATTAGTTAACCAAGTGTGGCTTTACCTCATCCCAAAACATTTCTGATACTTTGTAGCAGAATGTGAATCCTCAAGCATAAATTCTGCACTGAAACGTGAAAGTTACAGTGTGTATTGGTATCTTTTATGGCTTTTACGGGAACCGGATAGGCTTTTCCATTTAATCTGGACTAAGTGTCCCAATACCAAATTCACTTGCATAATCTTGAGTTGCGTACCCTAAGGCCGTATTGTTCGTCTAAATCTTTCGTAATCACTCCACTCCTTTCAGTCAGGGTTGGAATTCAGTGACACTTAATCCAGATAACCCGTCAAGAACAGAATGGAACTTACGCACCTCGGCGATCCATTGAGCTGAATCCACTAGAGAGTGTCCTCGTGGCACTCAGTTTCTTATACCAGGTTGGTCAATGGTTAGAGGTCTGACAAACACGGTCTCCTGGCCCTACAGGTTGAGCGTCGGAACATGCGGTGAGCTGTTCTGTAGAAATGATAATGTATCAGCATTTACCGCCTTGCCGTCAGGCTTTTGAGTCAAAGACTTTGGTTGGAGACCCTAATCGTCCTCCTGTATGCAGCAAGTAAGGCGACCCGGCTGATGGCACCACGCGACGGCCGATGTGGCATGAGAGTATTGTTAGATGTGTAGGTCATGGTTGTACGAGGGCTGGGATACTGCCAGGGCGCCCACACCTAGACAGGGAGAGGCACTGGAAGTTGTGGAGAGTTTTACGTATCTTGGAAGTTGTATTAGTTCTGACTTTAGTGTGACAGATGGGGTAAATGCATGAATCTGCAAGGCCCGGACCGCGTTTGCTAACTTGAGACACCTATGGCGTCAGAATGGTTTATCCCTGAATCTGAAGGGACGTGTGTATCAAGCTACAGTACGGGCTGTCTTGTTGTATGGCTGT
>NW_008751799.1:467577-497201 GCF_000715545.1 Opisthorchis viverrini
TTCTTGTTGTCAGTTTCTGTCCAGATTGCCTGAGTGAGTGTCTAAAGGTGTAGGCACCTCGGAATGATTGTGTTAAGCTAGCACTAAGTCCCTCCTCCATCCACCTTTATTTTTTTCTTCACAATAAGACTTTCAAATAAGTCATGGTTGTACGGCAGTGAAGCGTCGGTGTTGAACACTGATGTCATGCTGTCTATGATGACTATGATGACCGTCCTTCTGTCTGGGTGTTGACACCCTGACACTATCCCAACCTACGTAAAACCATGATACTTACAACAACGAAGCATCGGTGTCGAACACTGATGTCTTGCTGTCGATGATGGTGATATCCAGATAGCTCCGAATGTGAATAACTGAACTCAACAAAGCTTGATAAATGTATGACAATTGAGAACAAATAGAGCCATAATAATCAGCGAAAAATCAGAAAGATAATGTCATTGTGTGTCATCTTACCATATTTTTCCTACCCGCAGTCAAGTGCTCCGGGTGGTGATGCCGTAACCGAGATCATCGGCCAAAGAATGTCATATCTTTCCAGAAGGTGGTTTTCTGTGTTTGTGCTCTTTCGATGGACCCTTTTCAGTGGTAGTCATCCAATAAAATTCCACCACTGACGCAAACTATTTCTATTGATATCCCTCCTCTTGGAGAAAAAATTTTAGCCTTTCAGGGCACAATTGAGTGCCTTCTCTAAGATTTCAAATCCGCTAGAGACGAATTCACTGTAAAAACATCCATTAGCTCGGAAGTTATCTGTCATGACGGTGGTTTCGCTCGCAGAGCTCCTCGGTTGCTCCTTTGAGAATATTTACGGTGACCACATGGTTGATGTGGTGTGGTCTACTTCTGACCGAGGTATTAAACATGTGTCCTAGAGGCACCATCCACTTGCTTATCATAATCAACAAACCTCCCTGATTTATGAAAAAACTATCAGTTTTCGTCACACGTCTGCTAACTATTCGATCACGTTGAGCGTTGCCTGTCTGGCTTACCTTCAGTAAATCTTGTGAACCTATTATTGTTGACGTCAAACTCTCACAGATATTTAAAATTAGCATTTGAATGACTTTTCCGATTCGCTAAGAGGTGGAACCTGAAAACTCGCTGCATATTCAGATCAATCATTCTTCGACCAAGTGACATAATTCTTAGTACCAGAACCACCCCCGGAATAAAACCAGCGCTCTTTTCAGACTGCATACCTGGTGGATATGGTAGCGGATCAGATCCAGACAACTGAATCCTGAGGCCCTAGTTACAGCTGAATGACATAATCCATATACTAAACACAGCCTTCTTGTCGACCTCACATTTTGTTCATTGTATAGTGTTCTGTTCTGGCATCAATTCGCATTCACCTTTGAAGAATTTAACCTGAAAATGAATCTGTTTGAAATGAACTGAGTATCTGAATATTTTAGGCCTTCCTATTTTACCCGGCTCATTAAGTGAGCCTTGGCTATCAGCTACACAGTAACAGTACAGCCCGTACGCCATTCAGCAACAGTCACCAACTTGATTTTTTAAAAGTACCCCAATCTGACCCCCTAATAGACCACTTGGCATGTTCACAACAGTTAAGTAGTTATACCGTATGGTCTAAGTAGTTTTTTCCCCTCAAGACTTGATGAATAATTCGATGATTAGTTAGTGAACAGATGGGCAACACAGTGTTCAGTGGGCTGCCAAAAACCAACATGGTTAATCTATCTGATCCGAATGGTCGGATATTGATAGGCAAGCTTCTCCATACTCACTTGGTATACACGATCCGCCCCACACACTAAGCAATGTATACATCACTTGTCCACCTGCTTGGTAATGTCTCTGGTGTTAAAATATGCGGGATAAAATGGTATTCCGAGGTTTTTCCAGCTTCTTAGAAATAAGCTTTGTGAAAATAAGCCGTCAACTAAACCCAATAATTCACCAGCATTCGGTATCTTTTGATCCAAAGCGTGCAGAGCACTTGATTTGCACAGCACCCAACAGAAGTTCAATTCACTATATAGGAACATACGCGTACTTTCTCCTATTAGCTGTAAACTAGGCAAAATATTTGGCTCAAAGTAGGAAGAAGGAGTCGAAGAATACAAACTCAACAATAATCTGTGTCCTGTTATCCAGTATTTACTTCCTTCTTTGGCTCCATGGGTTCCTTAAAGTGGACTGACGCCGCCGTGGAGATGCTTTTTTCCGCACAATGAACGTCGCTTTAGCTATTTCCGTAGGACAGTGTATTCCGAGCTACAGTGTTCTCTACTGATGCAACGCAACCGAAATCCAAAATACTTCGCAAGCGCTTACCCAAGATAACAACATACAACGTGATACAACGAAATTTTTATATTGCGCGACTTCAATACACACCTTGTAGTTCGGTTTGGTCAGCCGATCGATATCATTCAGGCTATGTGCATTTGGTCTTAGTGGTGGGCCAATAGATTGCTGAAGGCGACGGTGAACAGATCTAGATTGTTTACTCAACAGTATTCCTGACTAATAGTTTAATACTTTTTATGTTCTTAAGCTGTGGTCATCCTGTAGATCATTCACAAACGTTTTCTCCGTATTGTATCAGTTAAAGTTCTCCTTGTAAACACCGCCTTGTTTTGCAAAACCTATATGCCTGAAAATGAACGTAAACCAAACAACAGAGTTCTGACTAGAACCTTCAGATCGCTTTTTAAAGGGTTTCCGGTCTGATGACTTTGGAATACGCTAGGTTGCATGTGCTTGGTCTGAGTCAGAATTTGTTGTGAAGTTGAAAGTTTTTGTCATACAAATCCAATTAACTTCTGTGCATTCCGGGAAAGCTTCAAGTTAGAAAATAAAACCTCATTTGAAGAGCGTGATTTCTATTCAAGACCGTTCCTACTTCCCAGAATATCTCGACTGTTCTGCAAACAAACATATTTTGTGGGGAAAATAATCAAATTTCAGGAACAAAAAGGATTCTGAACAACTGGCATCAAAGTCACATTCCCACGAAAAAAACTGGATGAAATTTTGGTACTGCTATGTGGAGCAAAACGAGCTTGTAAATCCTTGACGTCAAAATAAACCCAACGAAATAAGGCTGGCGGGCTACCCTACAGGTATTCGCTGCTAGGCATGATTAGGCTTAAGGAAGCTGGCACCGGCATTTTGCCACTTCCCTTGAGTTTCAGCTGATGTCATCGTCCTTAGGATGAGAATAGATGGCTACGAGTTTCTCAGTGCAGTCAACACCCACGGGGTTTCCAGAAGGAAATTACCCGAGAAGCGCTCCCTACACAACCAATATGTGTTTCAGACATGACACACTCATAAAGTTGGTGAAAATTCTTTGAGAGCACGCGACCAGTTTTTCCCTTACTGGACTAAACAGGACGGCTTAGTTTCTGAGTTTCCGTCAAAATTACATTCCACCTGAACTAAATTGGACGTAGTTCGCCCATTCTGATTCACATCCGAATTCGGTCTTTATTAGAACTCCTTAGTTCAGCTTAATTTTTGTCCGAATAAGAAATTCAGAATCAAGAGATTCGACTGGACTCGAATGTCTCCCGTCAAATTCCAATTCAGTTGCAAATGAAAGTATCTGGTGAATTCCATCCAATTAGTGTTCAATTAAAACATAAAGTTGACTAAAGCTTGGGCACCGTGTTTTTCTGATGACCGCAGGGAACCGCTCGTTGTTTGTCGCAGAATTTTTCAGCAATCGTGTGAGCAGTGTGTTGAGTGTGGACAGTGAGTTGTGATATCTCTAATATCGTAGTAACTGAAACTTGAAGCCACCTGGCGCAGCATACTCACTTGAAGAAGTCCATCATGCACAAAAGAATTAGTAGGATTTTTTCACTTTCTTGTCAAAAACAAATATGTATGCAAATAGGAATGGTTGACGAAGGTCCCTAACTTGGCTTTGAGAACTTCATGACCGCAGAAAAACTTTGTTTACTTAGGTCGCAGTGCTTTATTTCGCTGTGGCTGCCTATTTTATTAATCTTTAAACTTTTAACTGTCGCAGGCTTGTCACTGTGCCTGTATTCCGAAGACCGGATACGCCTTTCGGATGACACGCCACTATCATACAGGTCCATATAGAACTTCTGTAACTACTCTGGCTAGTCATCCAAACTTCGAACACCGCCCCCCATAGGGTAGGCTTTTCGTCTATTTCAATTGTTTGTTTTCATGGCTACAGTTGGGCCAGAGTAATTTAATAACCCTGGAAACGGCTCATTGGATAAGGCACACTGTTTCAGAAGGTGCACCCTAGTGATGCAGCATTAATCATTCTGTACTGACTTTCTCATTCTTCGTTTGAAAAATATGACTTATTCTCCCCTACACAGATGTGAAAAGGTTTTAGACCAGTTTGTTCTTTCCGTTAAGGCTGAACCCATTAGGCTTTCATTTTCGTAGATCAACTGTTATTATCTTTCTAATGCCGTGAAAAGCCAACGGTTTCCGAAAAGGACCAGGACCCATATAAACATACTGGTTTGGTTTGCATCACCGAGATCAGTGAGGATCAAGAGCCATCGATGGGAGTGAATCAACTCGTTATTTATCCGTTAAAAAGTATTATTGACGTGTTGTGCCAGGATGTGAGAATCATCAAGCAGCCTTTGCATAAAGGTCGAGTGGAATCTTGCGGTCAACCTTAACACTGTAACTGAAGCAGCCCGAAAATGATGCTTTTTCCAGAGGCACAATATTTGGAGTTGCTAATCCGTGAGTTGTTGCGCTTAAGGATGTTTCATCAACTTTTCTGGACTATCGTTACTCAGAATTTACTCGGACACTATAATCAGTCCTAATGGTTTCAAAAATGTATTTTAACTATAACACATGAAGGAAATTGCAAGGAAAGGCTGTCTGGTACAGAGAAGTATTGAATATAATCTGTAGTAGGCTGGTTGAAAGTGGTTGTATCCCTTCAGTAAGTTAAACAGCACATTTGGGAATCTGTGTATCTCAGCACTTTGCATTGGCTTCTAACTGTTTTGTAAGAGATAATACTCCACATGAACCCACACACCTGATCCACAATGGCTTCATAAAGAATTAAAATAACACAGTGAAAATGCATTCATTACTTTCATGTGATTCTGCGCGCACAGCCTATGTTTTAGTCTCCCACTAATCATGGCCTCGGAAAACTCTGGAACACCGGCGACATCACATCGTCTTTTTGGAAGGAAGCTGTAACTGAGTAATCTTTTTGTTGTTGCCTTTCTTCCGGCTTCCAGAAGCCCCATTTCGTTAGGTGATTTGATGCATCCTGTAGGTATCCATTGTTTTGTCAACATCCCCAGCTCTTGATCAATGCTGTGGGATGTGAAAATTCTGAGAGATTGAGTGAACAGCGTTCGCAAGACGTTGCACCTAGACATCATTGAATTAAGATTGGAAAGATGCGTTTAACGACCAGACTAGGCGGGTTTTAAATGGATGCTACATTTAACTGACGCGATATCTCTGCAAGTCAGCAAACTACACCGTTTTTGACTTCTTCTTTGCAGGTGAACGAATGGTTTGGAAGAGTCCTATTCAATCCCACACCAAGAACAACTACACGAACATTATTTCCGTTCTCGTCCCGAATGTCATCCACATATCGTTTATAAAAGGACATATTCGTTGACACATATTCGTTAAAGATTTTTCTTTCATCAGCCTGCAAGCATAAGCGAAAATCAGACTCGACATTCGAGAAATTACTAATCTACGAATCAGTTTGGTTACTAACCCAATCCGGTGCCCAAAAACGAAGGTGTGTTGAGAATGCTAGGCAGAGCGTGGTGCTAAAAATCGGCACCTCGAGTAAAATTATACAATAGAAATCAAAGCATAAAGGACAACCCACAATGATGATGTTTTCGGCATTCCTTAAAAATGTTTTATAAACTTTCCACAAAGTTGAGGACAGCAATTAAGCCAAGAAAGAAATAGCCGTGGTAGAATGTCTACCCAAATAAAATATAGGCCTAGAATTGATGTCACTGATTACGCTTCCTATCTTACTGACTGACAAGGGAGTGAGGTCAGATAGCTGTGGGATTAATATTCAAACAAGTAGTTGGAAGCTTCAGGGTGGGTTGTCAATCACACTGGTTTCTATTCACAAGACGGGAGACCAGTTTTCCTTAAATACGGCGCTTATGTCCGTCATCAGGACTGAATTACTAACTGATTTTGACTACCTGCGTCTCGTTCGGTTCCCCCACTCAGTGTTTCTACCGGGGTAAAAACTTCATTGAATTGGTGTATATTTGCCATCAAAGTATTCTGCGTGGACGTATACAATTCATTTAGCGGGTATTAGAAAGAGTGCAGTGGTATATTCCTTGACCCAGCATTTTGTCTCCAATTGGCACAACAATGGAAACATACGTGATGGTGCATTCTAAGTAAAATGGACCATGTTTTTCCATCACGAACTAAAATGAAACAACACTAAGTAGTCTATCATACCGATCACTAACCTTATGTTTTCTGGATTTCCTGGATTTTAAGGTAGCACTGTAATCTCAACACAGAGTAAGTAATCACGTTTCGAGTCAAGTAACATTTTACTTATTAGCCTTGTTGGTACTGGCAAACCGACTGCACATTAGTTTCACCCTTGAAGCATTAATATAGGACTCACAAAAGACGAGACTATGTGCAAAATTACTATATGCCTCAAGTAAGCAACGTGATAGGGGCTCAAAAATGATAAGCAGGAAACAGAATGGCGATGTTGAGAGGGATCTATATATTGATTGGTTGCAATGAGCCGTCATTCATTATTTTAGAGAATTTGATTAGTACATACTCCTGAATAGGCAAGAGAATCCAATCGTCTTCTGTATCCAAAACCCCCTTCTGCTTAAATTGGATGCACAGAGATCCTGACCGGATATTCCTACCTAAAAACTTAGTAATATCACGCGCCATCATGGAGAGGTGAAGAAATATTAGCAGGCTGCTGCTTGGCAAGTTAACTCTAAATTTGGGAAACTAATCATGTTCGCAATCGGAAAGTAAAGCGACCACAACAGTAGTCTGAGGTTTAAAGACTGAATTTGCATCCAAAATGCAGGATCATAGTAGCACCTCAACCAGCAGGATGAGGACTCTTAAAACATTCCAGTGACTTATACTAAACTTCATTAGCTGAACTGATTCCTTTTATAAGAGCACTCAGTTTTTCTGTCATGGTTATAGCCTACCAAACAAACTGTTATTCTCCCGCGATAATTCATTTTTGACTTATGGATGATAATGTGAGCACATGAAACAAACATGACAAACGACACAACAAAGTGGGCTTGATTTATTTAGGCTGGAATTCGTGGTCACGATCATTGATGGTTACCATAAATCGTTATACTAATATGCATGTTTTTTAGAGTTACTGTGAGTAGATATTTTGGCTAAAGCAGTCTTCGTCAATAAGCTTTCAACAGAGATTTCATCCGGCCGGCGCAGCCAATCTATCCACAAGGCCAAGGAGTACCGTGCAGCTGCTTCATCCTTATTGGAAATAACCGACAGTGCGCACCTTACGATAGCTTCGATCGCACAAGCTCTCGGCCAGTGGTCGACCACTTGACCATTCGGTCGCCAGTGACTGGTTGGCACTGCATGTATCTCTCAGTCAGACAGGACATGGTGTCGCTCATCCCTCATTCACAGAAAGCACGTCATGTTATAAGTGTCGACTGGCTTTTTGGTGTAACGAATACTCTTAGAAAAGTCTCACTAACATTATGATATTTCCTCCGGGCTCTTTATAGGTCGGTGGTGCTTTGAGGCTTTAAATCTTCACCAAATATTATCAAACTTCCTCATGCTTTTGACGAACCTAATAAGAGCTCAGAGGAAGACAAATTTCAAAGCGCGGAAGAAATTTCCATTTGAAAAGTCATTACTCGAGGAGTCAGTTAACTCATGTGACCGTTTGACCCCATGGGTGAAGGATAAAGGTCTCTATTCCTTGGCTGCATGCGGATTACTTAGACTGCTGATCAGTGGGTCGAAGTTAAACAGTTAAATGTTCAAACCACTAGCCGGGTGGCAGCGCATTTGAGACACTGATGCTTCATGAAATGCACGCTGCTGATAATTCCCAATTATGATGAAACACCAGCACGGTATTCCTCGGTTTTTCACCACTGATAGCCTTCAGAGACAGGATGAAATATCCGCTCAAGATCACCAAACCTTCGGAAAAATACAATTCATTAGTAACATACTGAAATCTCCACAACATAATTATGACAAACCACTTGTAATTTTGCTACTCCACTACGGGATTATTTAAAAGCTACTGGGGGTTAGTAAGTACACCATGGTTCAAGGCTTTTATCTGGAAAAATTTTCTTGAATCCGCAAGCAAACTCTTCAGGCATACTCTTCTGTCTTTTTTGCCTGCGGTGGATGCTGTTCCCATGCTAAACGGAGCTTATTACGCGGCAATACTATATTTCATTCAGGCAGAGAAATTGTCAGTTCATTCATGCAGCTTAATCGAGGAACGCGATATTCTAGATGGCAATTCATCCAAGACAGTCAGTTGAAAATGCGTAACCCGTTTGCATTTGTCACGTCAGCAAAACACCATGTAAATTTTTGTTTCAGATTTCTGGTGCCGAATTAAGCAACATTGAGAACACAGTTAGTAAGTAATTCAAGTACCCAATAAAAGTATCTGATTGTCTTCATGTAGTGGCACAGCGGGAACCAGATGTCAAGTAAATCAGTGCTATATCATATACCTCAGAAATATGCAGGATTCTGGGCTGAAATTGTTTGCATGAATATGTGATATAAGAACTGCAAAAATAGGGGACTGCAGATATACATTCCAATGAATCACTGGATCAAGTAGTGCACACGATTTCTAAAACAAATTACCTCCTTGGCGAACACAGGTTCAGAACTCTTGGACATTTGTTCAAAGCCGGTTTTCCCAACTCCCTAAGAGTTTATCCAAAATCAATTTCGCTCCATCGAAATTCATTTGACGTACGTCCTGAAAGTGCAATCGGCTTGTGCGCGAAATCATACAAATTAGTTATCAGTTCGCCAGAAGATTGGGTACAATGTAAGAATTGATCACCCTTGTTCCTCATTTCTGCTTTCACGGGTGTTTTTTGTTCCCCATAAGGTTGGTCAACGTTTACATGCTGCAAAAGCTGGTTGTGGTCTATTGGATAAGATTGTGGACTAACGGTTTAAAGGCTTGGGTTCGATTCTCAAAATGGTGTTGTCAACTTGGATCCGGGTCTGTTTGCTGTGTTAAGCCGCTGGATTGCAAGTGTTTCATTAGAAATCTAAGTGACATCGTCCGGGGTTGATCTAACTGATCCGCCATACAGCCTACGGAGACGAGCATGAAGAACAAATATGGTTTAAAGACGCTATCATTGAATTTCACATTGCTTTTGGTAACCAATTTCGAAACGATCGACACAAGCAAATTTTTACACGAGAAAGTGATAGACAAGATATCAAATGAATGACTTATTCAACATAAAGGACTGCGTCGTAATAGGTTTGTGTACAATGCAATCTCCCGTTGAGTTTTGTGCTACTATCGTAAGGAAGAAGGCCTTCGCTACGGAGTTATTCATTAGAAAATTCCAACTGACCAGTTGCAGACTATTGGACAGGGAAGCAAAACTTTCATATGCATCTTGTTTACAAAAATTGAACATCCATTTTCTCTTGAACGCGTCTTCGCGAACTTTCTTGGATATTCATTGACTGTTGCACAAATCCAAGCAAATGCTACAAAGCGACTCCACAAATTCCGCAAAAGATCTCCCTTTTGAAGAGACGCAAAGCGAATTTAAAAGAGGAAAACATACTACTCGCATGCCTTCCTCACCAGTAGTATCACCGTTACACCGTGACTTCCCGCTGATTTGTCAGCCACTGCAGAATTAATATTCATTATGCGACGTAAAGCCATCCAGTGGAATTGTCACCCGAAATGGTACCGGGCCCCACACTTGAAACTTATGTAGACAGTAGATAGTTTGGCAATCTCAACGCGCTTATTGCTTAGAATCTTAAATCTTCAGTTAACCCGTGCAAAATCGCTGGCTTCAATGGGAACGAAAGAGTCAAATTCAACTTTTCTGAACTAATAAAATATAATACATATGGCTGCTTTTTCGATCGATTCCAGACTTTAAAAACCATCTGGGAAGACTTTCTCCCATTTCACAACTTTTCAACACTTGTCCCTATTGGGTAGTCTGTGTGTTTTTATGCGGTTTCTTCTCAGTGATAAAACTTTTCAAGCGGGTTTACTCGTAGCGGTTCCTGAGTGCAACAATATTGGCTGATGTTATTGCTTTCTCGTTGGAAACGGACACGAAATTTTGAGTTATAATTAGGATGGAGGATTTCTGTCTTGTGATAGAAATATGCAAACGCATTTGTCTGAACATAGTCTGCACTTTCTTTCCTTAACCTCACTGTCTCATTTGCTCACCAAAGAAGTTGGGCAGCACGAATGAGTATATTATTGAAAAACGAACATACAAGTCAAATGCATGGTGTGATCTCACCGGTGGGGTGAGAATGTAAATGAAAATTGATCCCCGGAAAACCCAGCATTCGCATTTCTCACGGTGTCAACTAATTGGCTTGTGTACATTTCTGAGAAATTTGTGTCTACTGTACATGTGTTTAAAACTTGGACTAAGTACATACAAATGTAGAAGCCCCTAGATATTATTGTCCAAACAAAATATTCGGCATTTTTTGGCTGCATTTACGTCATGGTGTAGATTTTTTGCAACCCACACTGCATACTTCTCAGCTTGGGCAGGATTTTCCGATTTCACTTTAGTACCAACTGTTCATAAGACCTGACTAACATGAGAACGGGACATTTAAAGCTCCTTGTTTTTGCCAACCTCATTTTTAGATAGTTCACATCAGAATCTCTTTTACTCTTAGAATTACTGTTAGTGCAATCGTGAGTCAATAAAGGCTGGTATTGGAGACCAGCCGTCTTCCGCGAATCTCTTGAGAAGAACAACTTTCAAGCACCATTCGTAACTAAACCACTTTGATATTGCAAACCTCCCAACTGACCTGATGCCAGTTACGCGACACGATGCACTTGTGTGCGGAACTCTAAACCCAACAAACTGCTGCCTTTCATTGACCGTGTAGAAGCTATCCTTTACCTTCACCTTTACTGAAGCCCCTTCGTAGTGTGTAAAGCAGTCCAGGATTTGCAGTCCCCTGTGCGGAAGTTTCCTCCGGTGGTCTTGGAAGGAGCTGGCCTCCGAATTCTTAAGGACCAAAAACAGGTATGGAGTAAACCGTTTTCAGCATAAGATACGGCTATGAAAACATTTAAGGAGGGCGGACTGAAACACAGTCATATGAAAAATAACGGTTCTCATGGACCGCTTGGATTGTGAGAACCCGCTAATGACTTGCCGTCTGAAAGGATAGAACCGTTCAAGAGGCAAAGATAAAAGCGATCAAACAGATTTACGCGTAATCCCGTCAAGAATTCTGGTGTAAGTAATCTGTTGGTCATTCAGAAAAAGAGGGAGTTGTGCCCAGCTATTGACAGGTGTGGAACTAGCGTCCTGTAGGCTTCGGGAAAAGCCCAAGGACCGTTCAAGTTAATCTGGGGTCGGTTGCAAACTTCTGGTTTGTTGTGCAACTTGCAACAGTTTTTAAGATATCGTGGCGCAAACCAAGGTCAATGTCATTGAAAATTTTAGATGCTGATAGGGTTTCTAATACGAACCGGTTTTTTCATCATCTGTATGACATCCTTTGAATTCAAACTCGTACAATCAGCAGCAACCCATCACCTTCAAAACCACCTTCCCACATAAATTGCAAGGCGTTCCTTGTGCATATTTCAATCCCATACACACAAGTATAGCCACCTTTAGCTTAGAAATAAGCAGAATATCCAACAAAAATCAAAAACCTCTATTCGTTGTTAACAAAGCGTTAAATTTCATTTTTACTTGTTTTTATTATCCTGAAAAAAGTCTTCAAATCCGCGAACTTTTTAGTATTGTAGCCTATCGAATCACTTAAGCATTTTGTGCACTGGTTCATTCACGACCATATAAGCGCTTTTTAAAATGTTCACGTTCTATACAGCAGCCACCTTACCGAATAGATATGTACTGGGTCGTTCCACGTAACTTTGCGCGTCAAATAGTCGATAGATTTTCTAACAAAAACAGTAGAGATGCAGTATTTTGGTAGCGTCGTAAATGCAAACAATAGGTGGAGCGTGAGATTTCAGTGCCTTTAGCCAGAGTGCAAAATTGTTCGCACGCCGTTATACTCGGCCCTAGTCACTCTTTATTGCTAAAGGGGTACATTTTATAGATGTTCCCCTTCATTTGCACATTTTCTGAAATAGGAAGTTGATTTTATTGAGTCCGCTTTACGCAAACAGTGCAATTCAGGGTAGCCAGAAGTTTGTGACATCCATAATGCAGTTGATCCCCGTTGTGATCCATTAGACTCCCTCACCCGATTCATTTTGTTTTTCCAAAGCAGTCTTTAGACTAAAGCAAACTATATTGAATACAGATCTGGCCTATTCAGTTTTATGATAAATCGTCTGAGGTCTACTCTTACCGGTTCACGAGCCAGCATTTTTGTTGCAACTAGCCATAAACCCTGGCTTGGTTTATTTGAATCTATCCTAGATCAACCAAACGTAGACTAATATCGCACCAATGGAGACTGTTCATTGTCGCCAACCTGAGGGATATCATATTGTAACTTGAAATTGACCTTGCAAGTTGTCCCCTGAGTATCGCAAATGAAAAAAGTTGTCGCCGCAAATCGTCCTAAATCAGTTTGGCCGTAAGTTATTTCTTCGGGCTTGTGCACATAATCCAAACACACTCCACGTGCATTGTGATCATCTGTGCCTGAGTATATTCACCTGATTTCCAGTGGCTCTACGCTGTTGCGAGAACAGCACAAATGAACTTCTGGGATGATTCGAAATGGGGGGTCGTGAAATTAAAACGCTTTTGTTGAATATCTTGTTGATGACGTCATTTTTTGGAGCGCAGCCAATTTTCAATCTTCCATTTCACCTCACTTATAGATATTCGTATTTAACATTTGGAATACCGTTGAGCTGCAACACGATTCAGGTGCATAGCTGCCACGCCCCCCGAAGGGAGCACGAGGGCTTGCATACTGCCAGGTTGCCCAAGCCCAGACCGAGGAAGTCGAGTGGCAGAGGTCGGGTTCGACCATGGATCTTCCGATCAGTAAATTCGCGCTCTAACCACCTGGGCGATCTCGCCCCCAGAATTAGAGATAACGTAGATATGACTGCCCGTGGCAAAAATGAAAACACCAAGTGGGT
This sequence comes from Opisthorchis viverrini, assembly GCF_000715545.1. NCBI lineage: Eukaryota > Metazoa > Platyhelminthes > Trematoda > Opisthorchiida > Opisthorchiidae > Opisthorchis > Opisthorchis viverrini. The sequence goes on from NW_008751799.1 coordinate 480,953, forward strand.
TTTCGAAAACAATTTGCATAACGATGCCAAATAAAAAAATTATTTATTAGTCTGGTGAGCACATGCATGGGAGTTTGTCGCTTGTGCAACCACTCCCATCAGCAGCTGGTGGCCGAATGTACAAACCACTGGTTTTGAGGTTGTAGTGGAATTTCTCAAGATGCGCAAATTTTACGAGTTTCTAAACGGATGAAATTACTATAAACTGCTTATCGGCTTTGCAGCATAAGTTGACTCCACTTACTCGGCGAAAGCTTCAATAAAAGTTCGTGAGTTTTCCTACACTGCCTGCATATACTAAATACGCTTACACGATAACGTCCGCAATAAAAGCGTCCGCAAAGCGTACAACAAACCGCTTCATTTCGCCCACACATGTGGACCTCAGTTTTGATGCAGCGTTAGGCTAGTTTTCGTATGGAAGGAATTGAATTAAGGAGTAGATTGGCAACCAAAACTAATAATCCAAAAAATTAATTCAGTGGCTATTATTAACTCACATATTCACCATCATCATTATCGACAGCATGATATCAGTATTCCATATCGATGCTTTACTGCCGTAAATTCGAAGGTTAGGATTTAGTAAATAGACTGCAAGACTGATGGATTGACTGTGGCTATTATCACATATTCACCATCATCATTATCGACAGCATGATATCAGTATTCCATATCGATGCTTTACTGCCGTAAATTCGAAGGTTAGGATTTAGTAAATAGACTGCAAGACTGATGGATTGACTGACAGACATAGAAAAAGAGACGAAGTTAAGCAGACGGATGCAGACAGGATGACGGATAAGTCGACAAACAGAAAGACATATAAACAGATAGACACAACGGATACTTTTGCAAAGGGAAATATAAGGTGCTTGTTGGGTATATTGAGAGTCCCGGTAGGTATTCCAGCAAGGCATATAAATGTTCATTCTAAAATAAATAACCCAGTTTTGAGCCGCATAAATATTTGTGACAAGTAGGCGTTCCGGTCCAATTTTGCCTGTAGACAGAGAAAAACAGCTTCGAATGGCAGTCAAAACTGTACAGTTATCCACTCTGTCCTCCATATATGGATATTTCATGTGGTTATTTCTGCCCCTCATGGTTTTCGCGTAATTCGTGACACCGCAAAAATTGTGGACCCCTATGAATTGCACTTCTGTTCCCCAGTTTATTGTATCTATTAGTTTTATGTAGGCTAACACTGGCTGTGTATGTGCATATACATGAATGTCCAAACTTCAAAAAGCCCCGTGGGTAACACTAAAATGGCGTTACTGTTGACTTAAGGGACTTCGTGCCCGAAAACCACTATACGAAGTGTGACAACATATGCAGTCCGTGTTTAGTTGTGAGGCTTTTGATGGCATAAGCAAGCTTGTTTAATTGCTTGTCCAATATGCTCAACAACACCAAATAGAAAACATGGCCTCCAAAGAGGGTGCACACATTTACGAAGACCATTGCTTTCCAACTTCGAAATACAGGCATGGATCCAATGTATTTTTAAGGAAAATATCTGAGTTGAACGAAAAATGTGGCGAAGGATTTAGTTTCGGTTCTGCCGTAGTTATGAGAATAAACATATCAATGTAGTTTTGTTCAGACATAATGCTATGGGAATTCATTCCTGTCAAAATCTGTTGCCGAGACGACTAGTAAGAATGTCTTAAAGAAAGAGGAGGGATAAAAATATGAGAAAGATTCAAGTGTGATTATCAAACCACTGAGTAATTTGTCACTTGGGGATGTATATGGGTTGCAAAGCTGCCAAAGGTTGGGCTGAGTTTCCAGCATTCTCTAGGCGTGAATTTTCCGGCCCTCTGGTTGTCAAGCTCATGTACGTGCAACATAATCTTCTGTGTAATATGGGAAACACCGCTATCCGTAAGCCTTTGGATGTAAATAAAGGTAATGCCTCACGCTTATAGAAGTTACCCTCAAAGTTATGTACTATCGGGGTAACCGTCGGATGCGCACGACCTAGAGCAGCAGACTGTCGGAAGAACTTTCGTACACATTTACATTCTCAAAGCTTACATACCATAATGAAACGTTTGTAGTAGTGAGTGATACGTGATAGTTATTCAGTGAAATGTCAGGGGATCACATTTTCCATAATCCATTCACCCTATGTGAACGGAAGTGAAAATGGTACCACAAATTACAGGTTCACTTGGCTGCTACGTTAAGCAAAACTGACGAATTCTTGCGCATTTTTTCAGAATTCATGTTCTGGAGATACGTTCAACCGATTTTATGCAGTGTTAACCTGAAACGGGTATAATGGCTTCAGTATTGGTGTTTTCGACAACTGGTCAATGAAGAGACAGGTTGTCCTATTCAAACGACACTTTTACGAAAGACTAGTTGCACAATGGGAGTGATTGGAAGAATAGATTAGCGAATACACAATGGACATTGTGAAGCCCATGATATTTCTCAGTTTCTTTCTCAACCGTACTATGACAGTTAACACGTTAAACTTCACTAACAGGAAATGGTAGAGAAGCTTTCAAGCGATGAACTGGAATTGAATGAAGAAGCGTTGAGGTGGTGCAGTGTGCGAATAGGAATGGTAATGTGATACAAATGCTGATACGAGCGGTCTTAGGAAGGGTACATCGATGGGAGTAATGAGTTGATAACATTTATTTCACTATGGCACCAGCGATGCCACGATAGAGCTACATAGAACATGGACTATATTCCTGCCCCGTTTGTGTACACCACAGGCGCGACACAGGAACGACCTGACAGCCGATTAGCGGAAACACATTTGAGCTGCGAAACTTTGTGAGTCCAACTTGGGACTGTCTTCTCCGATACTTTCTCAAATGGGACACAACTGTTTAGCCTGGTGCCTTCCATTTTTTTGCCTTATATTTTGCTTCCGCGTGCAGGGATTTGCTTGTGTGTGGTTGATCATAATAATGCTGTCTTCCTCATAGATTCTAGCGATGTGCACGTAGTTCGGGCTAAGCATATCAGGTTAGCGACATTGTACTAATGTTCCGCAGTACATTTTAGAAGATGGTTCATTTTACTGTGAATTTCGCAAAGCAGTGTGACACATCTGACAGAAGGAACTCTATTGATACCGTCCTCCTGTTTGATTCAAACCCTTGCTTTACGTGGACGGGTATAGCTAAGGGAACCGCATGGTAAGGTCAACTGTTAGAAGTTGAGGAATAATGAAATATTCTCAAAACCTGGGGTTTTATCCACGCGCAATAAGGACCGTATCAACTCCAGCCAAGAAAACGTGAAGGTTTCACATCATTTAATTTAATGTGATCACTTTTGTACAGGTCATTGCCTATCCTCTGAAAAACGTACGTAAAAAGTTGCTTGGAAAAAACAACGGTTTCTTGTGCCTACGCAACCGTCGCAACCTGGCAAGCTTAAACTGAGGATTCAGCGATTCGGATTCGTTACCGAGTACCCGCTTGCTGAACGCATGGTTGCGTTCCCAACAAAACCAGCTCACTAGTTATTTAATAGTGAGACGGGAATGAGTAGACGTTCAAACACACACGAGGCCTTCATATCGAAGGAGCCAGGTCTTGCATTCATAAAGCTAAAGCGCCCAGCACAGCTATACATATATACAGGGAAACGTGCATTCCTTCCGCTCCCGATACTTTAAAACATGCCAATTGGGGAATGATGCTTGCGCCTTGAGTATATGCTCAATGACCACACTTGCTGAGATACAGTCAAGCCCTTTGCCGCTATCAAGGTAGGTTAAGCGTTTAATGTAATCAAATTGGGTATCCGAACACTTCGGAGAGGCACATAGTGGCAGTATTATGAGCCAGTGAGAGACATCTTCATTTCATTCAATTAGGTTGTTAGACTGCCATGGTAGTTGCATGTGCTACCAACTACGTCTCAAACTTTTCATACAAACGCTGCTCAGAAAAGATAATGGGTAACCCACTCACTCCATCACACTAATGAGCGTGTGACTGTAAGGAATAAAACTCGTCCTATCCGCCATATGTCCTTTACAAAAGTGCCAGGAGCTGGCTGACCTAATTCCATTTACAACCCATAGTCCTTCGAACCAAATATGCAGACTGTATCCTATATCGCATAAAACGTTTTCAGCTTTGTTACCCTAACCAAGAGAGTTGTGTTATTTTAACTGTTACGGATTCGCGCCCTTGCCAATCTCTCACGTTTGCTATTATATACTTTCAAAACGATGGTCCCGCGGGTCGCGGGCTTTCAGACATAATAAAATCAACCCTTCTTTTTAATCATTTGGTTAGTTTTTGTAGCAAAAACCCAGACCTGATGATTGGTGTGTTTTAAACCTAATTCGGAGAATATTGATAAACGTTCTGTGGTTAGTTTATCTCATTGTGAGTGGCTTCCAAGTACACTTGGACCTAATTAGCTGAGGGATATGTCGCATACTGATTTGTAAAGTGATAGATAACTACTACCATCTGCACTATTCCTATTGCCTTTACCAGCTGAGCGAAAATTGACGGACGGGAGTGAAAATTACTGTTACCTCTGGATGCCGGACTGCGTCGTCCATCTAACTCCGGGATCACGTAGCGTGAATGACCTTGGATAGCATTCAGACAAGCAGAAAGTATTCAGGATGCTTACCACTAATTTATCCAACACAGTTAGATAAACCTAAATGAAGAAAAAATTACGCAACATAAGTTTAGCATCAATTTTGGAGCCAGTTAACACGTGTAGCAACTTGGTGTCTATCCCATGACTCAACGATAATCGGCGCTGTATCCTGCCTAATTGCGAATTAGCCACACTGCCAATCAGCTGCTTGTGGTCGAACGTGTGGTCACGCATTCGAATCTATGGTGTTTCCTGAGATGATTTCCAAATATAATGATACACTTTTAGTTATTCATGGCTTCGAGGCGTGTATTGTTTTCACTTACGGAACAAATCTGCATTAAAATTCGAAAATCTCAGGGCACTGCCAAAGGCAAAGTGTACGTTGGTGTTCCAGAATTTCATAAGATTGTTGCCTTGAACATCGTTATCCTGGGACTCACATTGACGCATTCATTCTGGTTCACTGCCTGTGTAAGAAAATGAGGCCTTGAAGAAAATCACTTTTTTTCTATTTTTTCTATTCAATTCACTACAAACTTTGGAGCTAAACAGTGGCCAAGCCTAACCTGAGATAAACATGTTCTAATGCAAGTAATGCTGGAATTATATCATGAGTACCGTCATCCAGCACCTTTCCCTTAATTGTTCCTCATTCGGTGACCGACTTCCTCAACTCAACTGTTGTTATAATGTATTGGGCACGATTTCTCTGTTTTGCACAAGTGGCGCGGAAAAGTATTTTCGAGTTTCACTCCGAATCCAGTTGTATCTGACAGCTTTCTATGCGCTAAAAAACAATCATAATGACCACAGGTAAAGCCTTATAAAATCTTCCAAAAATGCGTGAGGCTTTTTTGATCCCTCTACAAAGATATGGTAGCTGTTCATATGCCAACCCATACATTATCATAATTAATAAATAACCGTTTGTAAATGCAGTGTTCATCTACGACGTCTGTCCGTAAATCTAGGTCAGATGCCAAGAGAAATATATTCATTCAACCTTGATAGTATTCATTTTAGTGAAACTCAGTCGGCAGCACTCATTCAAATATTACTTTTACCGTATTTGTTTAACTTTCTGCTAATAAAAGAGGATTAAAACAGAAAAATGGAAATTTAACAAAGTGTGTCTGGAATGGATGTAGGTTTAAAGTGATCATAAGGTACGAACAACACCCTGTGCTAGACGTCCGTTGCATGTTTAGTAAACAAGTCTGCCAGATTTTATGTTGGGACAAAATGTTGTGCAGCGAAATGCTTCTTGAGTCACGCAGACCAAGTCAACTACTATAAGTCGCACTACTCAATGCCCGTAGAAATCCTAAACATTGAGGTGGTACAGACTGATCACATGTAAGGTAGTGTGGAATATCCATATCTCAGCAAAAGCAAGGTTTCTTGTATGTCATCTTTGATACTCTAAATAAAAATCCTTATGGTGGAGTGCCGGAAGGCTTAGCCGTGAATTATTTTGTCGTTTCACAGTAACACCCAGGCTGAAATATTTATTTTACGTAAGTCTGGCGGTCTTGATTCACATTCAACGATGAACAAACCTATGATGTGAAACCTGTGGTGTGATTGCTTGATTGTTTCCGGGGAATACGCCATACTGAAGTTTCTTATGTTCCACTCGTTTAACGAGTCCGGACGTTATCTATTGTAAAAACCGTATGTAGTGTACCAAAGCGTACGGTCAGTAAGTAGGACAATATTGGGTTTTCCTTCGCTCAGTAAAAAGCTTCACGTTTATTTGTGAGCGCCAAAAATGCGCCGGGTTTCCTTATCACGCAGCAGTATCTGGGCTTAATCGAAATGTTGACGAGTTATGACGGCTTCACTGAGATAATTTGATTTATATGTGGAGCAGCCCTAGGTCGCACCTGTCTTGACCCGACTTGTAAAGATTGCGATATATTCTAGGTGCAAAGAAAATGGTCATGGTTTTCTGTTTTTCAGCCAACAATCTAGTAGATTATAATCATCCCGGCTAAAAGTATTTCACATTTATAACAGTGCTCGGGAATGCAGAACCACATGCCTTTTTACTGTCCCAGTGGTTCACGTAAAACGTGTTCCTTATTAAATTCTCACGAAATTGAACCCTTTCAGTTAAATGGAACGTGACGTTTTTACTTTTAGACAGAATACCGACGTTCCGAGGAAGCGTCTGCTATGTGTGTGTTTCAGCAAGCTGTAAGTGTTCATTTCAAAGTAAACAATGGAGAAAAGTTCAATCAGATTAACGGGCAATTTCGAAAATATTTATTACTTGAAAATGAGAACTTTTTCGAGTAAGTGACAGCAAAAGTGGTCTGTTTGAAAATCGCTGAGTTTGGTTTTCAGGGTGTTCGTCAAGTCAGTACATCACCGCACTTTGGAGAAACGCTGTCACGGTACATTGGCATGTGAAGGGGATACTCCAGACTATGGGACTAAGATTGGCTCAGACGTTACATGGTGCGGCGGGTATTGTCCTTCTTTGAGCTCAACAACTGCAGAAACTGCGTTTGAAGAAGAAAATCCCAAACAAGATATTTGGCTGGGATTTAAATGAATCCTCTAGAAGGGCTAAATCGGTTTGCAGATGAGCGCATTCTTCGACCCCATAATACTACTTTGAAAAGTACATGTTGGTTATGGTGTTAACGGAGGACTGAGCGGAATTGCAGCCGAAAACCCACTTCTATGATATTTCCTAACTGTGTGTGCTTGAATAAAGGCCGGTTTACTTTTCGCTCAGTAGGATTTCTGAAATTTTGCAGCAACCTCGTTGCAGCTTCTCCCATCACTTAAAGTCAAACTAAACGCAATTTGGAAAATGTAAAGGGGCGACTCAACTTCGATCTCCTAAGTATCGTACCAAGCAGAACATGAAGCAGGCATTGTGGGGCACATTCGTTTGAAGAATACCATAAAAGTGAGGTTAAGAAGACAACATTCTGGAACAATAGAAAAGATCCTTGGCCACTGAAGAGATTTCGGCAGCTTACATGTAGCCTGTTCCGCAAATAAAAATTTTTGTTTTATTTCCCATTGTGCCCTTTACTATCGAGTTGATTTGCTGGGAAATGACATTTAACGTACAATCCAACAAATAGGCTCCCGGGGCGAATGTGATTTTGGTTAGGCAAAAGCATATGCATTCTTCACGAAGATCCTCGCAACTCCAGGTATCTTACAGCTATAATCACCCCCTAAAGTAGAATGCTTCCTAGTCCACTGTGTGAGTCTTACTTGGCCGATTCCTTGTAAGCCAACTTACGTGGCATAGTCAGTATTATGTTCCCTGTTATTTGATCGCTGATGAACCAGTAATATGTAACACCAGTGAATGATGTTATTTTATGATGCAAAATAATATTATAACGGAATGTCCTCTGTTGAAAGGATTCCTCGAATGTCAAAATTTACTGAAGAGTTACGGATGGTTCGGTCTGGACCAAAAGCGGATCGTCAAGCAAGATTCGCTCATAAAAAATTAACTGAATAATATTTTCGTCCGTGTAGCTGGATGTGGAAACATCGGCTGGGTAACCATCTGGTTGGATATCTTCACCGTTTAGTGTTCATATGATCTGATTTGGGCGTTATTTTGATCTCCGGCTCATTTTGATTGTTTAGCAGAACATCAGTCCAGCAGGATGAGTATTCTTTCGTTTCTGAAATAAAGCTTGTGTAGCAAAAACCCTGATAGGTTGCATGTGATTTCCAGGATCAAGGAAGGGCGTCTGCGCTAGGATGCAATATGACACTTGCGTTAGCATTCGAACGTATGAAACAAAAATGTCAAGCTCAACTGTGAAAAACGACTAGGTTGCAGAACATAGAGAATATACTAAATCAACAGCACTTTGAATCACGATGACCTTTAAGATACTGCCCAGCTCATTTGCTTTTTATTTGCCACGTGTACTCTGTCACTGATTACAAAACAGAGAAGAGTAACAAGGATTTTCTAGTAGTATATGTTCATTAACTGTACTTTTTAATGGTGACAAAGTTAAACTCGTGATGTCCCCATGAACATTTTGCTTCATAGTTTATCAAATAGAGAGGCAGATGTATTTCTGCTACGCACTGACAACACTCTGATTATTCAACATAGTGCATTTTAATGCACACATAAAAGCTTAAACGATTGTCAAAATTGTTTCAGAAATCAGATTCCACTGATCGTCTTGCCTTTCGTTCACTTTGGGCGTCATCTTAAGATGCAAACGTTCCCATACTCAGGATATTAATAATCTTTGACTCTCCAGACAGAACAGAGAAATTGTGCAATTTTGGACAGATTTGTTCATGCTAAGTACAAGTCATTTATCGGGAGTTCAAATTTTATAGCCAATTTTACGCCTTTCTTGATCAACAAGTTTTAGTCTAGCTGAGCAATTAACCCAAATTCACATGAAGCTGCCGTTCTTGCTAGATTAAACACATATAGATACGACCGTCGAAGCAACTGGCATGGCGTGAAAATATTTACCTGTTCTTGTGACCTCAACAACAGCATTAGTTTGGATTTCCAACTTTCACCTAACATTATGCATTACCATGCAGTATGTATGTGCAGTGCAGCGAACGTTTACCGCCAGGTTTATAGCCAGGTTTTTCTCAAGCTGTTGTTTACAACAGGTGGTAAACATTAAACTACACCTAGTTCAAGCCAAAATGAGTTCATGCGCACCATAGGAGAGGATTGAATCTTTTATTAGACGTCGATGGATTTCGTGGTCCAAGGAATACCGAAAAACATTTTGTGAATGGTACCGGTAATTCTCACATTTTCTAAGTGTACTTGAAATTTTTCATCCTGTTTAGACGCTGTTTACATGTTTTTCTTGTATGTTCAGTTCTGCACCCCTTCTCAAACTGTGCCGTTATTCCAGAAGTCTCTTCCAAACACAAGATTCTTATGTGTGTAGATATGCAGGTATCTGGCCTCAGATATGACAGTTTTGGAAATCACATATGAAATTCCAATTCCGTGAGGAACGACGGCTAGAGCTATAGCCTAGTGAAGAGCAAAGCATAATGCATCCGTGGAGGTTGATAGGCCCCAATGATGTTTTACTACATAGAGCTGGATCAAAAGCTTTGGATGATGACTTGTCTGGACATTATAGGTGGAACATTGGAATCGGTCAAGATCTCATCCGGCAATCGAAGTTAATTTATGTTAAGCAGATGACAGACAATATATGGACACTGTACATAAACACCTGGTGAAGTTCGAATACGCGAATTCAAGTAATTAGTTTAAGACCCCGTTGTTTACATTTGTATATCCGACAAAGGCTATGCGGTTCAAACTGACCATGATACTCATCAAAATCTTCCGGAACGCCTAGAGTAAGTGAACGTTTGCAAATGAATTGTCATTCACATAAAACAATGCCGCACTAGAAGTAGCTCGTGAGTGTGGTCTGTATCGGAATCGTGCCAAGGTTTACGACCAGCGCTTTTGTTGTTTCACTCACTCATGATTCATTGGCAGATCCGAATTCGTTCCTTTATACTTGTTAGAACCAGAAGCTTTATCTTAGTAATCCCGTTAGCACGTGTTTGTCGTTTTACCTGCATCCAACATTCTTTGGAGGCTGCATTAAGGATTACGTTGGCAATTAGAAATAAGTTCAAATGTTTTGGATTCGACACAGTTGTGCATGTTTGGAAAGTATGTAGCCATGTGACTAAAACAATCCTTTCTCTGATTGAAAAACGCTAATTCCAACTGATCCCTCATATGTGCCCTTTTTCCCAAGTTTAATTCAAATCTTCTGACGATATAATCTGATATCATTTGTGTTCTAACTAAATGCCATGCTGTTTTATGAGCACAAAAGTCTAGCAATACGAAACCACCCCATCGAACCGCCTCAATTGTTACTTTATGAGAGTACGATCAATTTCACTGCGCCTATATGACTTATACCAAGCTTAGTGTAGAAGTTTGTAGCAGAGTTTTTTAATACCTCAAAGGCTGAATTTTCAGAAACCGAGTGTGAAATGAAAACCCCAAACTATTCTGTCAGGCTGAAGAAGTATAATGGGATAGGTACATGAAATTTTGTGGGTAATTCGATAAATGGGATGTCTTACTTAGTGCACCAGAAGTCTTCAATGTTCTACAAATGCGGATGACAACCAACATCAAGCGATACTTGAGATGCGTTTGAGAAAATTAATACTACTTGGTACTCCTACTACTCCAAGTATACCAAACTTGACAACACCTCAGCCCCACTTTTAAGCATTGTTTATCTGGATCCCTTTTGTTCCGTATTTCCCTAACTTACCATGCTTTTTGTTAAGCTTTAATTATAAGAACCTATTTCCTGCCATATCCTATAACGGTTATCTGTAATGGTAATAAGTGACGAGGGTATTGCAGTACATAGCTATTCTTATGGTACTGTCTCACTTTTGGCTAAGCTGACACAATGATTTTCATTGTTTTTTTTTCTGTGCCCTGGAATGTGCACACCGTTTCACTTAAACGTTTGTTTCATGATATTTCCACATAGGTGTGCTCGTTTCCTCGTATCACTTACAAGCACGTCGCTGCAAGCGGGATTTCCCCATTCAGTATGCATCCGTATGAAACCGGCTCCCACCGAGTTTATAAGTTACTGTCAAGGAGTAAATACAGGCCCGCCCAGAAGAATAAAGTGCGGTTCAGAATTGATGTTCGTCCTACGCTTTGCATTGGGAAAAGCCAGATAGCGGGTGATAGCTGTTGCCTTTCCTCTACCTCCGTTTAAAATGCATCGGGTCCAGCTTTACTTGTTCGTTTACCTAACTGACTCATAATAATGTAGTTCCTATAGAGGAAAATGTCGATAGCTGAAGTAGCGTAGATGGTGGTCGTTGGCTTGTTCGCTGAGCTGGGCAATTCGATTGCAAACGTTTCATCACCAATCGAGGTGACATCATCAGTGCGTTATTGGGGAGCGTGGTAGTGCGTAGCGGTGGATTGGGGGTTGTTGGTGGCACAACAACAAGTACTACTATCTCCTTACCGACTTAATAAACAAAAAGAAAAAATTTGTTCCTTTTAGTACAGTGTCAACCAAAATCCTTGCAGACACATCAATTTCTCTCTATACCCTATGGTTTTGTTTGCTTTCATGAGTCATCTTTGCTGAAATCTTCACATAGAGTATCAACTGTTCTCACTACAAGTCGTGAACCAGCTTGCTACCTACCTATTACAACCTCCACCACAAATAGAAGGATAGAACCTGTCATCTATCGGGTTAAGTTTCCCGCGGCAAGGTCTGCAATTTTTTACGAACGCCAGTCAAAAATGGTTACAGTTGGTGTCCACTAAAAGGGTGAAAACTTTCCACTTGACTAACCATTTTTCATAACGTTCCGCAGAACAATAGAACAACACCGACATCAGCTGATTAGTTGTAAGTGTGCAGTTTGTAGGCGTGTCTCTACAGAATCCCAATGTACAAGTGTAACAGGAGGCTAAAATTGAACACAAATCGTGCACACGTATTGTTCTACCAATGAGTCAGATAAAGTATGTCAACTATTGTGCATTACATGTGAATCTCAGTTCTCCTGTGAGTGTGAAGGGGCCAGAAAACGTTATCATGCTTTGTTTGCCCCTAAAGAGAAGCTTCAGTCCAAAAAAAAGCCTTAGAACCAAATGTTTTTTCCAAAGGTACAGTTTCCTTGAATGTTTAGACGGGTACAGCACACCAGCTAGGCGCCGAATCTGCCGAAATGTGATCGTCATTTTCCTCCTCCAGATTAGCCGCTGCACTTTTAATGCTGATTGATGCGACGGAATTGTGATTCCTGTGAACATTCTATCTGAAAATTGCCCACGCAGGCGATTATAAAAACCAAGTTGTTTCAGCGTATCACCTAAACTAGGATTATGCACTGGTAGCTTGTCACGTGAAATTAAGCCCTCAAGCGGAAATCAATAAGACGTTCTCAGTGAAAGCTGAAAACTCTGTTTCAGTATATCTAAGCAGTGCTAGGATAGGATTGGTGAATGTTAGAGAGACCCGTATCACAGGAGCAAATTTTTAACTTTAAGTTCACCAAAAATTAGTAGAAAATTTAAAGATACATAAAGATTCTAGTCAATGAGCGAATACATATTTATTCACTTAATGTGTTTTTGTTATTGCGGACTTAAGGAACAAGTTTTACAGTGTCGCTAAGAAAAGCAGGTAAGCCCAGTCGGGTTTAGTCCAGTTTTGGCAGCCTAGAGTTCGTCGAAATAACAAAAGTTCTATGATATAAAGTCATATACAATTTTCACTTGCTTAAAGGAATCTTGTCAAAAGTGTGCTTAAGTTACCCTATCTATTACAGCCTGTTTTCAGAAATAATGTCATTGAAGTTTTGAAGCGAGTTAGCCAAAACAAATTAGTCTAATTCTGTGAAAGAACTGGAAGTGAAGTGATTCAACAGAAAAACGCAGAATAATGGAAAACAAAATTAATTCTTCGCTCGCCTCTTGAAGATTGCTTTCAACACAGCACGTCGAGCGTGTTACTGATGATTTCCCCTAATGATATGCTCGGTAATGGCGGGAATTTCGGTAAAAGACCTATTATCTCAAAAACAGTTCACTTCACTTGTCATTGCTTACAGTTTTCTGACTCACTAGGGAACACGGTGAATTGAATTTGAGTGTAGACATCTAGTACATCTCAAAAGCACGAAAACGATTTCGATCAACAAATCGCTCAATAGGAAATTCTTTGGTAGATTATTTTGGTAGAATCAAATAAGCGTTACGTGTATAGTATGTTACGTGCGTCGAATGTTTCAAAGAATTTAATCGAAATAGTTATGGTTGCTTTAGAAAAAGGCTTCAGACTAGACGAGGGGAACGGTTCCTGAATTCCAGACTGACAGCATTTAGTTCGATTATGACCATTAATATATTGAATGCTCCAATACCGCATTATCACGTTTAAGGTGGGAAATCGTCATCATTACGCCGTCTGTCCTCAAGCAGAACGTCTACTTGTTCTCATCCTAGTGGATTAATTCGATCAAAAAGCTATCAATCATTGTGTTTTGAGGCTGGTTTTAAGTGATTTCGCTTTATCCTCGATACGTCTCAGGAATGTTAGCTGAGCACATTGATCGGCTGCATTGATCGGATAATGAGACTCCCCTTTTTTGGATTATAATTGTTAGTTGAGGGAATTTCTCCCGGAACCAAGTGAAAAAATATATACGGCAAACACAATCTAATTGCAATTGAGCCGTTACACCCGTGAACAGAGGAGGTCGACCTAACAGCAGCACAGCTTGAGGTAAAAAAGCAACCTCAAGATAGCGGATACACAGTGGGTTTAGGTGAGCGGCAACTAAGACGGGTATTGGTGCCAACACCAAGGCCCAACAAGGAGTGGATGGGAACGGCGGCTATTCCATACAAAACATGGACATCTAAAAGCATTAGAAGGCAATGAATTTGTCTAACATTAGAGTGCCATTCGAGAAGAGAAAGACTTTGCTCTCGGTTTTGGTGCAATTGAAGGATCACCTTCCGGTTGATAGAACGAGGAATCGTGTATGTAATATAAAATGCAACGATTGTAGAAGGTTTATATAGGTCAGACAAACATGGAATTGCACACCACAATCGGTGATAATAAGCGTTCCGTTAACAAACCACCGAGAAACGTAAATGAATACCGTGTGGTGGTCTAAAATTCAGCAATGGCGGGGCATGCGCTAGACACAGGGCATAGGATAGATTTAGGAAGTGTGGACATTTTGAAACGGGGTTTAAGATTCACACCACAGCGAGTGGGGGCGGAAATCGCCAAGCATCCCAGCGTAACTAGAATAGAAGGGGTAGAACTTGCAAAGATTTGGGAAGCGGTCTGCGATCAGCAGAGATGACACGACGCGGTGTGCAGTTATCAGCGAAATGGTCTAGGTGTAAATGCACAAAATCCAAGTGGAGTTAGATCCAATTACCACCTCCACCCCCATCCCCAAACCATTGTCCCAGCACCCTTGGACGAACATAGGTGAACGAAATCTGTGAACGACAACAAGAGGAAATTTCCATTAAGGTGTCCTAGACTGAAGAAGCAAGGACGAAAAAATCCATCCGCATCATAAAGACGAACCCCCCCCTCCTAACCAATCTATCGTAAATCTTAGTCATCCCACTAATCAAAAAACAGGAACATCAGACTGAACACCCAGCACTGATCACGTCACTAGTCACAAGGAATCTCACAGATTGGTTCCCCGATTGCCTCGACTGGAATGGCGTTCGCATACTGGCTCAAGCAAGGACAAAACGAGAACGCGAATTCATGGAGCCGTGGTACTCCACCGAAGAAGCCATCAACAAACACATCGAAATTGATCCCATTTACCAGCCACTAAGAGCGAGAAAACGCCAGAACCACAGAACTTAGAGCTGCAAAAGCGATCATACGGGGAACTCATACAAGAAGCAAGAAAGCTTTATTCAAACGGACACATCAGTTGGATTGGAGGATGCACCCAATCAAAGCACCAAATCAACCGGCGGACGCAGGGACACTAACCGCCACGGTGGAGGAAATAGGGCGGTACAAGCAACCAATCAAACTCGAGAACGGCAGACCACAACGCAATGCGAATCAAGGCCAGAGAGAACGAGCTACTAAAATTAGAAGCCATTGGGATAACCAATCGACACAAAGGAACACAGATTACAACGCAACAAAGACCACAAGCGGACCAATAGATTCACTAAACTCGTTAAACTTCAGGTAGCCAATCACGTCAGAATATAACAGATAGCCTATGACTGCTATATAAACACACGCAGGCAAGGAAGAAGTACCCAGTCAACTGCGCACTGATGATGTCTCCTTGTATGGTGACGAAACGTTTGTAAGCCAATTGCCAAGCTCGGCGAACAGCTCAACAGCCATCTGATCAACAACCAATAAACTCACTCGAGCTACCAATATTTCACCACATTGCCTTAAAACCCAATCAACCTACTTACTTACTCACTTGGCCTGACTAAGCTTTTGTGTCAAAACCGGGACGTTGCCCAGCGATAAATCCGCCGATTGTTTACCAAACCCCTCTGGAACGATGACTTCCCAATCGGTCCCGAACATCTTCCAGTTGATTGAAAACGGTCACTGCTGTTTGCGGAAGTGCGGCCCCCATATTTTGGTCCATGTTCTTTCCAGCACATAAGTAGAAACGCATTGACGAAATTGAGTTTCCAGCAACTTTATAAGTAGTGTGTTCCCCTGCACGTTGAAATCTCACAAAGCCTAAATTTAAAACTTCGGTATCCATGTGTGATATGTGCTCAGCCATATGGACACAGCTTCCGCAGGTGATTTTGGTTGTGAACATATTTGCCGTCTGGCACAAAAACTTAGCCCTCAGTCTTTTCACTTCGCTGTCTAGTCGGATCACTTTGAAGCATCTCTTGATAGTCCTGTCACATAATTTTATATTATCATTTATTTTTGAAGAGCATGAGGAGCAGGGTAGCACAGTCAAGACTCGCACATCAGACACAAAGTGACCGTCATACTGGGTCTGGTGTGAGATTAAATGGCAAAAATGTAATGTACACGCCATGTGCCACGCATAAAAGTGTCATAAGTACGCAGGGAGCCCA
>NW_008751799.1:499956-506468 GCF_000715545.1 Opisthorchis viverrini
ATTGGGCAACCGTGTTCGTACCAACACTTTCATTGTCGTGAACTCGATGATGGGCTACCAAGCCAGCTTTCGATTTGCAGCACTTGCCACATTCCTCACACGTGAACCCAACGAGTCTCTCCTGTGTACTGGTTGGAACTGGTGCGGAGGCACCAGATGATTCGTAGTACACATTGTCGAAAGTAACCAGCACATTGAAACCAAACGGGGTGGTTGGCCCTGTCTGGAGTTGCTGAACTCTTAGCTCACCCAGACAGACGTCCAGGCTACCCGGTCGGCACCACGAGGAGGGGGTTCAGCCCGCCGACTATTCACACTCCTCAGCCCGAGGACCGAGGTTTAGCTGTGCAGTTTTAGAGCTACGCCCGTGCGCGTTGCAGGCGCTCACGACCAGGCGACGCTCATGGTGCAACCACATGCGTCCGTATACTCCACATACCTACAGTAAACATCATTTCATAAACTTCGCAGCAATCCTTATTTCAGTCAATGAACAGGGCCCTACGTGCACCAACGTCGCGGATATAAAGTACATCCAGGCGCTACCGACACGCAGCATTAGTGTTGACGTAACCTGTCTGCTGACACGGTGTGGACTGGGGAACTGACCAGGGCTGTCAAACTCACATGTTTGTCAAATTTAGCAGAGTCAGTCAACAAACGTCGAAGCAGTCGAACTTGTTGTCATCCAACTAACCAGGTCCTTTGCTTCCCTGTCTCACACAGCATGGTCCAAAACCCAGAGTCATCCCGTCGGAGCTCACCTCGTCTCTCAGACTTTCACCGCACGTAGTTTTATGCCAGGTATTGTCGTTTGATTCTATCCCATTCTTTTATTTCGAAACGTATGATGAACCAGTCCACAGGCCGATCCGGGTTCTTTAGGTCTGGTCCTTGTATTGGTTTGTTTGTTAAGCTCATGGGCAGTAAAACGACCAGCTGTAAGGGAGTTACTTTGTGACGAACACGGGTGAACAATATCTTTGGACGACCCCAAGAGGAATTATCTATTAAGCTGTCCTAGAGTGAAAAAGCAAGGACGAAAAATCCGTTTCAACATAAAGACAAGTCTTCCCCCCTAACCAGTGTCAGTCACCCCCACTAACCAGCAAACAGGAACATCAGACTGAACACCCAGCACTGATAAAGCCGGCTAGTCACAAGAAATTCCACAGAATTGTTCCCTGACTGCCTTAAAATCCACTCAATTTACTTACTTACTTGGCCTGACGAACCTTTTGTGTCAAAAGCGAAGCGTGGCCCAGCAACAAATCCACCGATTGTTTGCCAAGCCCCTCTGAAATGATGACTTCCCAATCGGTCGCAAACATTTTCCAATTATTTGTAAATACCTTCTTGGTTCTCAGACCTCGCACAATTCTGTACAATCAAATAGAACGTACAACAAATTCCACGGTATTGGTTTCATTGTTATAAAACGTAACGTCACTAACAAGGAGGAGAACTGAGATGCACTTAACTCTTAAATAAAGACTACTATCATATAATAATGCGATGCTTTTTATTTCAGCCGAGAATATAAATTCAATGAACATGTCTAACTTCTGCAACCATTCTATTTGGATCCTAATATACTTCGGTTTTCAAGGAAATCAAATACTCACGTAGGAATTAACAATGTGAATTTGGAAACTGTACTGTAAGTTGCCAAAGTACAGAGGGACGAACTTGCGTACTAAAACGAAATACAATATGGCATGCCAACTGCAACTGCGAAGGAAACAGTGATGTGTCAACCCAAGAAGAGATCACCGAAAGTGAAGTGTAATAAGCTGCCAATAATTCATGAACCATGTGGAATAGTTCACAGAAAAGTTGTCGCTTGGTACTCACGCTAAAATGCTTTTGATTTGAATTTGAATTTGGTGAATTGAATGTAAAAATTAACGTATTTTTCTTCGCAGGAGCTCTACTGCCCCGGGACGTGGCGCTGATTCTGCCTTATGGTCATGGATGAATGACAGGCATGGCGCTACTGATTTAGATTGGACGGTGTTTGAGGGTTGAATACATTTCAATAACTGATGAGGTTAAAATGTTTTAACGAATTCCGAAAAATTCTCCCTTCATGTAACACTGTTCATTGAATGCCTTATTACTTTAGGAGACATTCTGACAACTCCTTGGTAAACCGCTTTCCGTTACATATCTGTTCGGACTCCTTCAAACTCTACTTGCATCATAAAGCATCCAAAAACCACCTGTACCAAATCAGCAGGACTATCTTGAAACGATTTCGAAGTCATTGTCCTGACAAATTTTCATAAATCTACCAATTGTCTCAGGGATTTAGACCCAACTTAATATCCCCGAATTCTAGAGACTGTCAGGTGCAATAGGTTTCCTCTTAAAAACACGACTATTCAAGTGTTACCGTTCATCTCTCACATGCTCAGTTTGCAAATTTGGTTCAAACTCAACCAACCTCAACCGTCATTTGTGCTTTGTTATTTTCTTCCTTTCTGCATATCGTTCTGTGTCAATAAACAGTAATCAATACAATCTCCCTCGAATGTTGATCAACAACATGTGATAAACTGCCGTTTTTTTAAACTCAGTAGTTTGACAGGCATATATGACTTCGGAACAACTGATCAGAGGGTACCGAAATTTTCATCTATACCTTTGAATATTTATAGTAGGAGATGATGAGGATTGACAGGTACAATCGCAAACATTTTGTGCGTGCATTGTCTAACATCCAGTAACCTCTGGGATGTTAGATAGCCAGACCAATCCAACAAAGCATAATTGTAGACGGATCAGATTTATATCACTGTTTCTAACCTGGATGAGCAAATGTTGATAAACGAATTCAGAATGTGATCGGATCGGTAAACAGCTAAATTCAAAATAATGCATGCAGCACCATTTCGCGCAAGTTTGCAATGAGCACAATGTTCCACCTTGACTTTTATTCCGTGAGTTGTGCTGTTCAGAAACTGTCTAGTCAAGTTGAGTAAATTCAGGACAGTACAGTAAACTTGAAAGTTGGCGCTAGTTTTATACGGAGCTATTTCAAACTCGGGTTCTTAAATGTCTAGATGGTTATCGCTAGACTTTTAGGGCTAGAACGTGGACAAAATATGCTGTAACTGGTGTTTGGTGAGCTCTTTTTAATGTGACAAGAATAAAGAGCAGAACAACCAAATGCTTCGCTCCCTTGTTGCTGTGTTGTTCACGGAATTCGACAATTGCGTCGGAAGTATTTTATCAGCATTCCAGGAGAAACCATCAGGGCACGCTTTTTGCACGATCTACAGATGGATGTCTGATCTGACCCGAATACACCCACCATAGTTTGCTTTATGTAGTAGTTATGTTTTGTCTTGCTATGATATGACCCCATATGACTGCGCGTTTGGATGATGCAACTATGTAAGAAATAACAACGTGAGTATATGAGGAGTCTCGTCTGGTTGGCCGTGAGACTAAATAACAGGCATATACCAGCTGGCCGCACTAGGCTTCAGTTAACCTCCAGTGAAGAGGTGAAGCGAAGCGCTGTGCAGATGTCCGTGTGTATTCCTACGCAGAGAATTAAACGACTTCCACATTCATACATACTGTTGCAAGGCCTCAGGTGCGTTCAACTGCCTAATCATATCACCGAAATTGAGTTGTTCTGTTTTGTACACGGAAGGAATCAGGGCAATTGCGCATTTAAGGCAACCAAAAAAATTCGCCCCCCTTAGGATTTTAGAAGTGAGTTGGTCGCTGCACGGTCTGCCTAGACATACATAACTGTCCAAAACTACAAATTTATCTCTCATATCGACTGGCTTCGTGTCTTACCTAGCCAGTCTTGCGACAGTAATGTACACACGAAAGTGTCACCCAAGTGGTAAACATATGACCCGGTCTGAGGTGCTATTTGAATCGTGCTGTTTAAATCCAAGAGATTTGGTACAAGGGCAGTAGTATAATGGGCGCCCTGTCTATGTTACGACAGCCTGACAGTATCTAAACTCTCATGTTTCCTTCCAGTCGCATGGCATCTGCGTTTCATGGCCGAACAATCGGAACGCTGGTAAATCTTGAGCGAGTTCAGTCCACGTCGTTGAACAACGATATTTCTCTGCAAGACAAGATTCATTTACAAAAATGAAGTCAGCAAAACGCGCTAAGTGGAACAGGAAAACGCCTCAGAGTGATAACAGGCTAAATACGTCAAATGCCACGAAATTTGGCCAGTTCGCCATGCTAAGAATTTGGGCTAAAAACGTTTCTTCGCCTATCGAAGAAGCATTGCCAGTGTGGGGTTACTGGAGTGGTTTGCAACATGCTACTTACTCTTGTTGCTGATCTAAACAGCACCGACTAACTCCGACTTGATCAGTTGTTCGCTGACTGGCTTCCTCGTAACTTGCTTTGTTAAATCCTAATCCAGGTCGCTCTGATTGGATTATCTTGTATTTTGGCAGTTTTGTTCCTTCACCACCATTAACACCTTTACTTCGATTTCCCACGTGGATCATAGTACAGGTATTATGTGATTTTCAACTTCGTAGATATTTACTGTCTGGCTCACTGTCGATGTTTAATGATTTCTCTGCGGGGTGTCGCCCATCAGCGAACTCATGCTAACTTTCGGCTCTTGCGTGAGCACATGTTTAAACGCTTATTCATTTGAAGTCATATCCCCCCGTTTCTTCATGAATTGATATCGAACTACGTGTTCTGGCAATACTGTGCTCATGGAAAGATTCTTCTGTCTGACTGCCTCAATTTTCCTCTCTGGATTGTACGTTGTCTTTCTGACCAGTTGCATGATCGACGCTAACCATTTTTCCACAAGTTTGTGAGCGACCTTTCAGAGGCACTCTGGTATACATAAGGGTTAGCCCTCCGTGTTCTGGTTTTGCGGAAGAAGAAGCCTTCCTTTGATTTTGCGGGGAGCTCATTATGAAGTCCCTTGGGTCGCTATTGTTCGGATACTTCAGAAGCAGATTTTGATTTCAATGCCGGTGCTTGAGTGCCGTGAACCTCCAAACACTCTTCGTTTTATCCAACGAAGTCCGAACGATACCGTGACTGTACATATTAAAAACATAATGGCAGTATTGATTCAGTGACAAATAAAACATGCAGATTTTAGATAGTAATACAAATATCAGAGCAACACATTACGGCCGCTAGATTGTTCTTACTTGACCCTAATGTATCTGTGCGGCTGATGTATATGCACGCAAACACATTGGCGTTATTTATCTATTTGCTTCTTGCAAACCATGGATCAGTATGTCCGCATTAAAACCAATAAATAACAAGGAGCGGTTGTGAATACGATTGACCTTGTGGAATCCGGAGGGAATAAACCTAGTAGATGAACGTAAGAAAAAAGCTTGTCATCATCAGTAGGACCAGCTGATGGTGCGAATATTTTGGTCGAGATTCCGAAAATTGGCTTTTGTGTTGGGTCCTTTTGGAATAAAGGTAAACGAGAGCCAAACGGTAAATACGAGTTGCTGGTGAGTTTCGGATTAGCTGCCTCGCAAACTAATAGAAATTAGTCTCAAAACATTATGAGCATATAACTACAAAAGAGCAGTGGTTATCTTCAGACCTACCTTGAGGCGACTGAGCATCCGGAAGTCAAAACAAGGAAGCGTAGGGGCACAGGCTTAGCTAGATTTTCTAAAGTATTCGCAAGCACCTAGAACTATTATCCTTTTTGACCTATCTTTCACTAGTGACCCTCTTTGAAGGTGTGCTGACACTCTCTTTGACGAGGCAGTTGGTGGTATGACAAGTATAAGTAACCTACGTGAAAATATACTGATCTTTATGTTAGACCCGTAGTGTGTCACTGTCCAGAGCGTCATCACTGAAATTCCCCAAATATCATAATATCACGGCCAAGGAGCGCTTCAAATCATGATATTCATGGTTAGATCGTTGATTAAATCTATCGTTTTATAATCAGGATTCATTTTTGCTCATCTGGAAGATTTCTTTTGCTGCATCGCACAGACCGGTTGACTAAAATATCATCTCCTATTTGTATGGAACCAAGTGCACTCACACCGATTCAGTAAAGCACAAAAAATACTGAGAATTTTATGAAGGAGCTTCGCTCTAAGTTTTGTTATTCAGAAAATAATTAGGTGCTTTCAATGTCGTATTTGCTCTAAAACTAAATCGTTCAAATTTCTGATTCGCAAAAAATCCCAGAGTTAGATGAAGCTGTTAAGGTATTGATGGTTTCCTGAGACCAGTCGGGCCAAGTTTTGTCACGTAAACCCCAAAAGTCAAATCGTTCAAATGTAGGTTTATCAACAAACGCGCCAGGGATACAATAATAAAACGATGATATTGCACAAACCTCAAATCGTCGGATTACGCCGGCTTCTACACACCAGTTTATGAACCGATAATTCCTAACAGGATGCCAAAGTCCACGCTGACTCGAGGCAAGATGGCCGCAACATTGCAAAACCCACGTGTTGACTTAAACTAAACGTGTGATGATAAGGTCAAAGAGCGGTTTA
>NW_008751799.1:506670-520619 GCF_000715545.1 Opisthorchis viverrini
AAGGCGGTATCAAAACTGAAATAGCAAAACAGGAAATCAATTTGTATACAACAAGAATAAAAGAAAGGAATGGACAGAGGTTATAGAACGGTAACAGCCTAGATGTTTCCCATGTGCCATTCGCACATTGGAAATAAACGTGGCACTACTCAATTAATAATCCCATAAATTACTCCGAAGGGAAGCCGGAACTTTCGGATCCTTGCTCCGCTCAACTGTAAGATGTTCACCATTCTGAATCATAGCAATAAATTACGGGACACTGTTTCTTTCGTGTTTGCCCCGAATCATTTCTGTGATTCGCATTATGGTTCGAGTCTTATGATGACGCATATTTTGCTATGTACAGCGCTATCTATTAGGCTAGGTAATGTTAGACTCCTGTCGGAGTGGAGCCCATCCCAGTACTGATCAGCTACTCATTGCCGAACGGTTAGGTGTTCAAAACATTAGCGAAAAGTTCTCGAGTTTAAAGCCCCTTGGATTTTTGTGAGATGTGCGGTGATAATGAGTCCAATAAGAATGAAACAGACGTACAGTGCTTTTTACACAGAACGAACTTTGAATTAAACCCTACCCAATCTTCTCACACTACAATCAAAGATAGAATAGTGGCGAATGACAACCGCCAAATTTGATCACCCGTTGTCTGACAACTTGTCTGAGTTTTAGTCCAGTATGGAAATCCAAAATCGTCCTCCTCTATGGCCGCAGGATGCAACGATACCCGCGAAAAATTATAACGATGTGTTGTAGTGTTTGACCACGGGCGCGCACACGAAGTATTTGCGACAAGCCGTCGTCAGCCTCTACTTCCAAAGTATGGCATTGTATTTGAAACCCTGAAATGATGCAGGTAAAACACTTTATTGTCAATTATCAAAAAGACCATCTACATTCATCTCAGAGTAGTACTTGCTGGGTGCTTCAAAATAAAATCGTTTAGATGCATTAACGAAACCACAGCGGATAATGGAAAATCCTGGATGAAAAGAAAAGGAAATCAAATCTTCTAAGTAGATCTAGGTCTCAAACAGCATCATTGATTTTTGGCTACATTTTTACACCAGAGTTACATTAGCCTAGAATTCCATTCGCAATGCTGACTCTCTTTGCAAACACAGATCAGCTGGGCTTAACCTTTGCGTATGTGTTATTAAGTTAGACATTCATAAATTACGAGTGTATTCGCAGGTTCCTACTGCACCTTTGCGCCCTGAACCCTTACTGTCTGAATCTCTGTGCCGTAAACCCCCCTAGAAACTAGCAGAATTAGCTATGTGCACTACTGAACATTCGTTCAGGTTTTTGTAGCTGGTAAAGAACCCTAGTGCCGTGGAAAAGTAATTAACCTTGTTCTGCATCGAATAGATTTTTTTCACAAGCTACCGTTGATGTACTGGACATTATTTACGATTTGGCTAGTCAAAATTGCCTATTATCAGGACTTGAACGTCCTTGGTTCAAACCCTTCCATCTCACTACAACGAACGTGAGAGTTTTGTTCAACGGTATGCACCATAAATAGATAAACGTTGTTTCAGTGCAGAGCCCGTTGGGGCCGGTGAGGTGGATTCATTTGAGTTACCTGGAGCAAAAACCCCAAGATACCTAGAAACTGGAAATATGCAGGCAATCTAAAGATGTTATATTTTCTGTCTCTACTGACCACAAACGATTTAAGTTTTCCAACATATGCTCAGCTTTGCTCAAAACCAGTTACAATTAACGATGCAAGACCAAAACGGTAAAATACTTTTTACTCGACGTGGGTTTAACTAAGCAGCACAAAGGGTGACATGCTCGTAACATCTACGAGGCCATTTTGGTAAGGTAGTATTCGAAATTTAAGCGTCTGTTTCCTCCAGCATGTGCTAAGTACCCGTAAAGTGCAGGGGGACCTATGGTTTATTAGAATGTCTCTAAAATTCAGAAAGTGACCCTGTAAAACGTAGACTACTACGAGTACATTAGAAATCGGATTTACGCTGACGTACGAAGTAAACGCATGAATTTCAAAGGCCAAACTGTCCTTTTTTCAGGTTGCATCTCTTGTGGGATCAAAACGTCACCTCACTGGGCCTGATAGGATGCGTGTATCCGACTACCGTGAGGGCTGTATTGTTGTATGGTTGCGGGACATGGTCACTTGGGCGGAGGATCGAAAATATCTTCAGGACCTTGATCACGAGTGCTCCACAACCAGTGTTGGAATCGGCTAGAACCAGCGAATTCGCAACATGGTGATCGGGAGACGGGATTCTGGTGAAGCAAGCGGTACTGTTCTCATAGAACGCATCAAGCAGTGCAAGCTAGCGTGGCTGGACCATGTGTCGCACAAACCGACTTTCCGCCTGTGGGGACGAACGTTGTTTCCCTTGCCTAACTTAGAAAGATGTTACGAAAAGCTTGTTCACTGTTGTTGCTGTTGGCCTTCCAGGAGAAATTTCCCGTAACGTTTCTCGTACTTTGTTGGAGACAGCAAACAGTGTTGGAGATGTGGACACACAGGGTACTTGTAAGCTAGACCTAGGTTCCCCTCCGTTCTCATTATGAGACTTTAATAAATAAACTGACATGGTTTTGCGGAAGTCATGCGCCCTACGTCCGCACCTGGTTTTGAAGTCAATGATGATGATGACATGCGTAAACTATCTTATGTATGCCTATATTAGCCTTGTGGAAGACAGGCTTCCTCACACTATCGGCGGTAAATATTCCATGGATCATGGATTAGCCACTAAACTGTTCAGAATTAGTAAACATAAGTACAATATAAGCTTCAACAAAATTTCGCATTATCTAAAGTCGCAAGAATGTCGCTCTGGGGTCCTTATTTGAAGAGGGAAAAACCCTCAAAGATGTTTAAAAATTATCAAGGAATCAGTCTACATTTTGACGCCAGAAATTACCTGGTATGACTTACCGCAAAAGAACTAAATGTACCATTATGATTATTGTCACTCCATATGAAAGATATGGATCCTCAAATGGACGAAGGACCGGTGCTTGAGTTTCCCTTTGAAACACCGCGAACTCGACCCACCGATACGCGTCACACTAGTTGACTACACTAAATTGTTCGATTACAAAAATAGGAAAAAACTGTTGATAGTTTTCCGGAAACGTGCTTTCGGTCCGAATCCATCCGTCATATAAAATATTCCACATGTGAGATGAAGGCCCATGTTCGAAGTCGTAGTATTTCGCCTACAGATTTCGACGATGATATGGGAGTTTTGCAACTTCATCTTATTGTGCCTATGTAAATGCAGTATGCGCAAACCGCTTCAAACTTTGGAAAATGGTGTGACCAGAATAGCCCCCAGGACACCCGGTTTTGGTCCAACTGTGTACATTTCTACAGAGCATCCTAGCATAGCATTCCGAAAGTTTGGAAGATGCATTTAGATCACTCGATATCTGCTAGTGAACATAAAAGTCGCAGTGTACCATGCACTGCAGCAAAATATGGACAGTATACTGCAATCGCATAATAATCTCCGATGGATTTCATTTGCACTATCTGCAGTGAACTTGCACGCACAATGGTCGAAAAGAGTCCTGAATGCCCAAGATCACCTGAATTCAAACAAATGCAAAACAGAAACATTCTAATAAACAACCACCTGTCTGGTTAGGACGTTTATTGCTGGTGGAATGGGCTCGTTCTCCTAAACAACTTTTTTGAAGGTAGAAATGACAAAGAAAATCTGCTAGACTGAGAGAGATCAGGCTAACTCATAAGTAAAAAAATCCAGGTTTTAGGGACGCTACTTAAGATTTCAGATCATGATGAAAGTCGGTGATGAGCAGGTGATACTTACAGAATGTGAACCTTTTTAGACTCAAATTGATAAACGAGCTATTTGTGAACTACTCATGACGGACAAAACAACTCCGGTATCCTCATGGAAATTCTCTATTTATGGGTGCCTCCACATCAGTAAAATCTGACTTGCGAGACAATAACACTTCCATGCCCTAATATTCACATTTGGTGCAGTCAACATATTGAATGTTCAGATATAATTGCCTCTGTGAAGAACCAACCAGACATACGCGCTGCTATGCTCAGATCCACATTTAACTACAGGAAACTAGGACAAATAAGAACTGGAGTGTCTAGCCACAGATTTGGTGACGATTTTTTTATTTCTGGGCTCTTAGCAAATACGAAGTAGCTGCCAAGCTGTGTGAAAGAATCAGTTTTGGAGCATATAAGGGGGAAAATTCAAAAACTAGATAATCGCAAAGTAGAAGTCCCTGGATAGAAGTTCATCACAATAAAAGACATCTGTCAGGAAGGTCAGATTCCTGAAAGCAACTTCAGAACGCCCGGAACCGACTGCTCCACCAAAAACTCAACTGGAAAGCCGGCAAGCAACCAGGCCAATCAATCATTCAATCAATTCAATTTGCGGCCACAGAAGCACGACCGAATGTGATCAGCGTTCAGGCTTTTCACAGAGGCACAATAGATGTTGATGGGTGATCACTAACGCCTATCAGACAGCCTGGATCAATGTCAGAACGTCCCCTTTTAAATAGCGTGGGGCCGATGTAACTTTGCTCTCTCACTCACTCGCTTGTTCAGAATACAGCTGTTGTGTTCCCTTCTGTGAGTCTTTTCTCTCCGACACAAGGCACTGGAGCGGGTCAGCAGCAGATACCACAGATTGACGAATCGGCAGATATAACAACGTCCTTAAAGGAAGAAGTGTCCTATAGTAGAGTTGTTTAAGTAGGAAACAGTTTTCAGTGATTTACGCACTCGCGGAACGTCTGATAAGCATCACGAGCTCTTGGTCGTTTTTGACATGCTTTCCAAACCCTCACATCCAAATCAAATATTTTCATCTAGGTTGGAACATCCGCTGCGACTACATATATTTGTTCGATAAATCTGAACGGGGGTAAGCGTAGTTTTTATGGACACACGCATTTCGGGTCATCTTACCGAAAAAGGCAACATAGTCTCGTATATATGCTGAAAAGAGTTTATGTACATTGCGAAGAAAGACTACTACATACGGGGGATTGTAAATTGTCTCGGTGTAACCACTAAGCTTGCGCATTTAGGCTAAAATTTCGAACAGTCTGCGTGAAGGGCTAAGTAGTATAGTCTCGTTTTATGTGCGATGTATCCCGTGACATCCCAACACCTAAATTATCCATAAGTATTTCAGTGAAATAAGTGATGGGCTGCAAAGTTTGTCGGCAGGGAATGCAGAGCAGAAATGACCAAACCGTTTCTAAGTATGGAAACTCTCTTCCAGAAGTGTTTTAGCAGCTACCCATCGCCTATATTTTTCCCGTAAATTTGCTTACACTGCGATCATAGAAGAAAGTTAATGATGACAACGTAACTGTGGTCAGATCCT
The DNA here is from genome assembly GCF_000715545.1 of Opisthorchis viverrini. Classification (NCBI taxonomy): domain Eukaryota; kingdom Metazoa; phylum Platyhelminthes; class Trematoda; order Opisthorchiida; family Opisthorchiidae; genus Opisthorchis; species Opisthorchis viverrini. The sequence goes on from NW_008751799.1 coordinate 512,055, forward strand.
CATTTATCAGACAGTCTGGTTAAACTCCTAAACATTCTAAAATGGAAACCATTTAGAAAAAGTCTGCGCCTCGTGGTTCGTTCAGGCCTAATGTAGGCAAGAGATTCAGATTCCTGCAACTAAGTTGCAAGTGAAGTTGTGAACGAGTGTGTGTCAGCGACACATCTCAGAAGCGACGAAAGACTGATGGAGATTATGGGATTATGTTTATGTGGTAAGGCACAAGAATGGAGAAACCGGTAGTATGTTGTCTCGATTTTTCACAGACCTGCTGAGTAGTCTTGTGTCAAAAACCTCTTTCAAGAAACCAGAAGACAACTCTATGTTTATTGACGAGCTACCCATTCAGGAGTTTTGTTTAATGCGCAGTATGATAAGGAAAGGGCTTCCAATTTCAGTAAAAAAAGGCAAAAAACAGGGGCATAAATTTTTGCCCACTCAATGGCGCTGGGCTGTATATCGCTGAATAAAGACTAGTTGTATTCACAGTGGAATATTAATGGTAGTGTAGACATTTTGGACTGGTGGGAGCAATCATTGTGAGCATGGGTCGCTCAACTGATTTCAGGAAGCAGATCTGATTCGAGTACAATTTAATCGGTTGTTCTACACGGCTATACAGCCATTCCAGAAGAAAGAGAAACAAGCAACTAAAGGCTTTCTTCCATTCGGGACAATTTCAATTTCAAGAGTTTCTTATGAAAAAGCCCTTAATCTAACTTGTTTCGCGTCGCTCATTATTATTCAACAGGTTGGGATAGTTATTGTTTGTATGAGACACATTTTGCCTTGTCCCTGACACTTTGTTTAGCTTCACACCGCCTGAGGGATTCATACGTGTGCTGCTCATTAGCAACTCAGCGACATCGGATCCAGACATTTTATCGCTCAAAATTTGACTTCAATGGAGGACACTCAAGCTGCTCGACGTTGACCATTGGGAATCAGTCTGTTTTCTGTTCAGAAGCCAGCGAACGACCTTCAGATAGCAACAAGATTTTATCGGATTTTAGAGAGTGATGCAGGAACAAACTTTAGGCTACTCTACTTATGACCATGTGAAATTCTCAGTCGAACATATTTCCGAAATTACGGTACCTAACTGCACTAGTTTTTCCAGACTGACACTCACATGAGGCAATAGAACAAATTAATGCAAGTTAAGAGCTTGTACGCTCCTCTTGTATGTGTACTTCGACAGACGCTGACATTTCGACAGTTTAAACAAAGCATTCTGTTTCACTGTCTAGGACAAGTTTTGTACCCGCTAGACGAAATATGGGAGGCCTGGTGTATCAATAGGACTGGTGATACAATCGTATCTTCCTACCGTGACGACTATTGGGACTATCGAGTCAAAACAATAATTTTCGTAGCTTTATGGTTTTCTCCAAATCCTACGCATTCAAATATATATTTAGTGTTGGCCTTTCAACTTCTGAGAAGACACCATAGATAAAGACGTAGAGAGCGGGCCACTCGAGAGGTTTTAGGTGATGGGTAAGAGGTCATTCTATTTGAGCTGAAGCAGCATTTGAGGGTACCTTCCTAGACGGTCGCCGCGAAGTGTAGTTGATGGAAAAGGTTATGCATTAGAAGTACTCTGTCACACTACCACTTGCCATAGCAGTTGAAACCTCGTTTGTGAAAGACAACGTGAAAATTTTTAGTTGGTGAAGCAACTTGAATGTTATGCCGCAATCTCAAGTTCTCTGGTAATAAAGACAGTAATGCCCTGAAATTCTGGAGTGAAAACGCTGAATGTTGATCAGTTGTTTGTTCTTTTCACCCAGATTGACCATTTACTCGCAAATCTTTCGTGGAGGCATCATCAGAGTGCCGCTGGGTGGGTACTTTCACAGTAACCGCTTATGAGCAAATAGCTTTTAAAAGATCAATGAATATCCCCTGATGTGATTGGCTGGTTGAGGAAAATAAATACACAGAAAGTAGGAATGTCGCTACACTAGACATCAACACTCAGTCAGCAAAGAAGAGCTATTCTTAGGGAGACTAAAAACATACATAAAGACGAGCACGAAACGACAGTTTTACTGTACGTGGGTTCACTCTTACGTTCGTTGGCCTGGACTCCGCCGTAGAGACTTCCGCGGAGTTAGTCACTGATTGCGGTTGATCCAGTAGATAGTTGGAGAGGGGAGACCCCTGAGAACTGCTTAACTTATGCGTGACTATGTATTTCGGATTCAAGGGAGAATACTACAAGCACATACGAGGAACACCAATGAGGTTACCGATTTCAGGATTCGCCGTCGAACGCTCAATGCAATAAGCCGGAGGGAAATATGCTGCCTGATTCGAACCCAAAAATGGGAAGTAAACTGCAGCGACTAAGCCAGTTGTAAGGCAGCATTTTTGATGGAATTCAATGCATAATAAAAGTATAAAATGACGGGAATCTGGCGCTTCCGGACGTTTGTATCACCAAAATGTCCAATGAACTAGAGAAAATAGAGGTCTACACTAAAGTGACACATAGTGACCGAATTCTGAGCTGCCGTAGCAACCATCCGAATTTTCACAAACAAAGCCGTGATCAGATACTTTAAAGCGAATTGCGGTACACTGTAACACTTTGGAGAATAATTTCAAGAAATATATATGCAAGCTATATAAATACAATTGGATATGCATGAAGTACCCATCCAGTAGCGTATAAATGTTGTCACCGGTTGAAAGCAAATTCTTATGCTGGGCAAACAGTAGGCGTATGATCTGCAAACAACTAACGTACTTAAGCCACCAAAATTTCGATACATTGTCAACAAACTTTCCGATAGAACGAACCGGCAGCTAACTTTTTCCCTGAGAGGCTAGTTTATCCTTCCACGGAACTACTCATACTGCTATGCCCGGTTCAGCTTCAAAGGATTTAAGCATCAACCGAGCAACGTTTAGGCGTATTCACCGTCCAGACATGAAAACAAAACATAATCATCCCTGTCTAACGTGGACGTCAACTTTTGTCTGGGACGTCGGATTAGTTGTGCTTAACTTGCATAACTGAAATTTTCCTTTTGATTATCCAACACTGAGTTGTTGAGCCTAAGACGACAGTCTAAAGACGCTTCAGTAGGGATCACCACTGAAAACCACTTGAGAATGATGAGCACATTACGGTTCATCCTATTACTTGGGTGCATGAAAATCGAGCATATTAGAGAAGCTCGTCACATCACGAGAAATAGTAACTGCCTTAAATGGATGTATGCATGTGTCATAAAGCTACCTGACAATCATCCGTGTCGGAATTGGAGCAAAATCATTTTTATCACTTTAATAGCTCTGAACATAATTATTGATAACATTTGCAAAAAATAATTTCTTTACCGAAAGCATTTATTTGCTGTACAATCTGGTCAGTAAAATATGAAATGAGAAGAAAACAGGAAGTTTCTGTTCCCTAAATATGGGGGTGAACACACCCTATATTTCAGATCGCGGCTGTCTCTCATGTAGTGTATTGGTAGAAATAATACACACTGGTATGTTGATTCACTTCAACCGGTATACCTAGACTCTTGCTCATCACAACCACATTCGGTGGGCAGCATTCTTTGCCGACCCGATGTCTACGCCCAAGAAGCTTTCGGTCGTTTGACCATGTCGTGAGACTGTTCTTGCAACAAACTGCACTGTTCTCTATCACAAAAATACCGACAAACTATCCCCAAAAGGAGATCTGCTAGGTTTTACATTCTCCTCCGGTTGATGGAGTGTATAAGTAAATGAATGCTTATGTATTTAGTTCGACTCAAGTCAGGAAAATCCCTTTTTAATTCTTCCACTTTGCTCATTTATTCGAACTTGTCAACTACCTGAATAATCAGCTCCTAACGAGGCATTTTAGTGTCCGTATTTACGGCCTGATACGACCAAATGAAAATACCGAGGATGCTACTTTACCGAAACTTTATGATGTGGTAATTAGACTTACGTAAGTTGATGGATGTAGTGTATCGCTATCCGTTCTACGCGTGTAAAAATGGCGACCATAAAATGAGTAATGTAGTTGTTGGGTTTTAAGCACCTGGCTTCCCTTACAAGGTAAAACCTCAGATAAAAAGTACCGAATCTCCCCAGATGGCCATCAGTTCATGGATAGCTTAGAGAAACAACAATTATAAAAGACATGTAAAACTCTCTTCTGAGAAGCCGTCTGCCTAGCAGCCACTCGTTATTTGGCCATGTGGTATGGTTCCCATGACTGAAAGACAAGGTGCAGTACATCCTTTCTGAATATGAACCAGTTACAGTGCTGACCAGTCGCTCGTAGCCGAAAGGTTAGGTGTTCAAACTGCTGGCCTGAAGGTAGTGGGTCAAAAACTCCGTGGATTTTCCTGAGATGAGCACCACTGATGACTCCCAGTAAGCGTGAAACGGCCTTTTGGCTTCTCAGCATAGTCTGACCACCCACAGGACGGAGGCTCATTTGGAAATGATTGAAATAAGTTGGGGATTATTTTTATAAGGGAAACTACTCACAAGGTTGCTGAAAACTCTTCGACAGCCCACGACCGGTTTCGCTCTTCTTGAGGCTCATCAGTTAGGCGTAGTCCCCGAATTTCCGTCAAACTTATGTTCTACTCAACCCAAATTGAACGGTTTTCGAGAACTACGCTCATTTGCAAATCAATTTGGTTTTCATGAGAGACTCAATTGAATCTTTCGTTTATGATGTTCTGCATTTGGGAATTAGTCCTCAGATTATTAGGCGGGAGCGAAAACAGCCGATTTCCTAGCTTAAAATTCAGAGTTTTTGAAAATATTCCCAACCACGTTGAATGTTTTATGCACAATCTTTTCTGCGCTCAACGCCCTCTGTCATGGAATCAAACCCCGAACTAACCTGACGCATTCCATGAGCCTTACTTTCCATGGTGATGACTGTCGGTGCTAAGAAATCAACACTTTTACTGAATTCTTTCAATGCACCTCCTTTTGTTTTCATCGACCAATACTGTTCTACGTACTCTTTTGCTCGTAAAATATGGCTTGTATACTAATCTATGCAAAAAGGAGAAATTTGAAGTAATTCCTGAAGACTCTCTCAAGAGTTCCACAGTTGTTTTGAGTGCTCTGTCTCCGCTTGGTTTTTACTAATTAACGTTCTGAGAACTGTGTACTATCTGTTCCGCGCCGGCAGTGACGACGTTCAGCTGACCATTCGGATACTGCGTATTTCTCGTAACCAAGTCAGAGAATATTCGGTTTGTACAGATGCGGAAATTTTCCTGATTTCTTAAAGTAGTCTTCTATATTATGGTCAGCAAGAAATTCTGCACCTTACTCAAGCTGGTTAGCGCCGCCCAGGATATTTCTCACACACTAGGAGGGATGAGAGTTTGCTGTGGCAAAGTAGAACCCCAACAGTTTGCCTCAAGATGTTGTCAGAATATGGGTTTATACTACTCTCGTTTAATTAAATCTTCTCCCCTGACCTGGAAGAATCACACTGGTGTGTCCATCCCAAAGAGGAAAACCACTTGATCCAGGTTTTCATCTTATCGGAGCTCGTCAACAATACGTAACCTTGGCCGTACCACGATGCGAAACCTGGGTAGCAGGATGACAGTTTGAACAAGTGAGTTGAATTTCACGAATTCCGCAACCAGGTAAAACTAATCAAACATTGGTAGTTGATGAGATGGCCGCTGACCTGCTCGTCAAGTTTGGCAACTAGCTTGCAAATTTCTGGCTATCGTTTGGTTGGATCTCAGTCAACTGTTCGCTGACGATGTCTCCTCGACTGGGGAGTAAAACGTTTGTAAGCCGATTGACAAACTAGGCGAGCAGACCAATAGACAACTGATCAGCCACCCGTAAACGCCATTATTTTGACATTAATAATCAGACATTGTCCATCAGGTTTTAAACTTCTATGCCGTTACTTGACTGTGAGATCATGAGAGGAGGGCCTATCGGTCAGTAACTGGGCAGTTACTAAGTCGTATCCCGTGGTGACTAGCGAACCAGTCATATCGAGCGAGCGTGAACCCGCTGAGACGCTCCGAAGTAATAATTCAGCGTGTGCTGCTGGAATAGTGGTTTAAACCACAGTTCGGTCCCAGTTACGTCTTGCTTCTGATATCCTATAAGAGAAGTTTGATTCCGGTGTTCCCTCCTTCTGTTGGATTCAGGAGGGCTGTTTGAATAAAATGGTTTAAATTCAAGTCCTTAAGTCCTGCGACATGTTTTGATACCAGTTAAGTGAATAGTTGTCGAACTTCCCTTTGTGACAGTAGTGTGCAACTTTCATTTTATTACTATTCCATTGATATCAACATAAGCCCTCACTATAATTACTATTGAGTATGTTCTAGTGCCGAATCATCTATCAAAGCGATGCTTTCCTATGTCAGTGAATATAGTCACGCTTGCATGTGATATACTTCAGGTAATCATAACTTCAGGGATTCCATCTATTGCCGCACACGCAAAACTGGCAGACAATATTGAAACGGATCGTCCTCGACATGTTTTATCAACTGCTTATTTATATTTCATTCGATCGCTTTTGGTCAATCACTTTATTCACGAATGATCGACAAATGAACTGAAGGATCACTGCATTTAATGCTGGTAGGGATCCAACTCACCACCGGTACTTGTCCCTGAGTTTTGTTTATTGATTCAAATATATTAGATTAAGCATAATCGAAGATCATAGACCACGAGCTATGCGTTACACATGACCGATTGCGTGATAAATCCAACTAATAAACCCACGTATGCTATTCTTAGACTGGAACATTAATTATTGCTTAATTACCTGCCGAAATAAAAATCCGTCGTGCCTTAAACTAACAAAATTAAGATACACCAGAAATTGTAATGATGTAAATGTGTTCATACTCTACAGGACGGTGACGAAATCAAATATGTACAACCTGCGTTCCTACATTAGCCTAGGCTAGTTGTCTTGATCATTTAGAATCCTGATGCCAGTTAACGGATTACCTGGAGTCTGTTGCTGAATCATGAGTTCCCTTCATATAAATCTCTGATTTTGGGCTCAGCTGTTTTATTGAAGGTAGGTGGACAGTAAATACATTTAAGTTGCAATAATTGATGAATGACAGTACATACTATTGCTAATGGCGGATGAGTGGTGACTGTTGCGAGTCTTTTCGTGACTGACTGTCTCGTCCTCATATTCAATGAAAGCTTCCACGCACTACCACTAAATTTGTTTTGACTGAGGACTCCGACGAAGTAATTAGTGGAAGTTATCCGCACTCAATGACTGGAGGCAAAATCTGATCAAAACTCTAAGCACACTAAAGCCCCAAGTATGTGAATTCCGATTCAACCGTGATGCGTTGTCTTCAATCGATTTGTAGAGCGACAGGGCCATATTCCGTCCCGAACCCTGATCTGGATGACGCAGAATGTGCATCGGCCCTTCAGAACGTCTGATATTTCTTTGAAGGTTACAAGAGCATCCAAATTCGAATAGCACACACACTGGTTGTCCAAAACCTAGATAAACTAGGTTCAGTGCCGTGTGAATTATTTACGCGGTCTCACAGTTTATCTAAACGAACAAGTAAAACTAATCATAATAGGTAGACCGCCAACACACCTGTCTGAACAAATGAGTCCGTTATGTACATCGTAAAGGGCCTGGAGATAAACGGGGTTGTGGTATTCATAAATAAACTGGCAATCCAGGTGATACGACTGGCCCCCAAATATTTTGTTGTATCTCTTTCACAGACCACTAAATTGATACACAAGCAGTGAGCACTCATATATTTTGGAGAAATTCACCTATTTTTCTACTTAGCCATCTGATCTCGGTCAAAATACAACCATTGTGTCCAACAGCCATCAAGTCGAAAATCATCTGACGCACCTGGAATGTTTATTTATGGTGACTCTGCAAAAACCCTGTTGCTTTTATTCTTAGCACTTCCAGCATAGCTAAAGCGTAAACGCTACCTACAAAGACTGAGCGGACATGTGTGAATCCACATGTACTGTGCGGATGGTAGCTGGGAGTTCAATACACGTAATATTGAGTACGCTTTAAACTGGATATGAGTTGCCCAGGTGTGGTGTGTAACGTGTCGAAAAGCTCAGAGTAGGCAACGTACGAAGTGATCCTATCGATTTTCTGGTCCAAATGCGCGGGTCATCCCTGAAAAACAGCCACCTAAAAATGGAGAGATGGCTGTTCAGCTTACGGTTTTTTTATCGCTTAAAGAGGCGACAAGTCAATATAGCTGAATTAATTAGTGGAGACGCAGCTCTACGCGACAGTTCTCATTAAAGAGAGGTTTATTTTGGATAAACAGAGCAGTAAGGCCTTATATATATATATATATATTGGTGGGTTAGCCCAGTACAGCAACGTGGCATAAATTTTGGTGTGCAGAACAAATTTGACTCATTTGAATTTCAGCCAGTTTAAAGGGGCTGCAGGATGGCCAAGAACCGCAATCGATTATAGATAGCAAAAGGACATGAAGCGTAAACGAGCAAAGAAATACATTTATCAGCCAGCGTAGATTCCTAACTGCCTAGCTATCTACCTAACTA
>NW_008751799.1:521542-538018 GCF_000715545.1 Opisthorchis viverrini
ATCTATCTATCCAACTTCTGCTCTATTTACAAAAGCCGGTAATTCCTAAAATTTTACTCACGACTGCCTTGTGTAGTACGAACTTTTATGCGCCCTTATGCACTCTTGGCAAAGTCAATGCTTACAGCTATTTTCGACCCTCCATATGACCTGGCGCACAGTCTAATGTTTATAGATTTAGTGGACCAGCAGAACATTTGCCGCACAGCAGAGTTAGTGGCACGTTAATTGGTTGACTGAACAATGTGGGCAACCAGATAACTGTCAATGGATTTACTGAAGCGACAGTAAATTTGCGAAAAATAAAACAGGTCACCGGGTAACTCATAATTATTGATTAAGCGCAAGATGAACAGTATGGACTGGCATTTGTCAAAGCATTAAGCTGGATCCTAGGTGCTACCACCAATGCATTTTACACAGGTCATCCATCTTCCACATCTTTAGAAGTATTCGACCGCGTTGCAGAAATTGTAACCATTGTCTTCAGAACTGGCAAGACATCCACTGTCCCGAGTGTGGATACAGCAGACCTCATACTCCCATATAATCTTGCTTTAACGTGAGAAGCCACGCGTTTAGGACTTCTCTGAGTGCACCTCAAAAGCAACTAACACTAGAACCATTCTATGAGCAAGACAAATGGCTAATCAACGACAGGTTTGGCAGAAAGCCTACGAGCACAAGGAAGACAATCACAGTGTCTAAATATTGACGGTTCATGCGGGTTGGTTGGCTATTAGTCGGGAGGAAGTTGATCTGCTCGCCTAGCATGGCGATAGGCTTGTGGAAGTTACATCATCAAACGATGGGACGTCATCAGCGCGAGCGGATACTTCCTCCGATTCTGCTTGTATTTATATAGTTCCCAAAGAATGATTAACATCCACAACCTAATGCTTCTTTTGAAAATTAACTGGCACTCCATTTAGTTGGCCGTTTCTGTGTTTCCCTGCGCTTTGTTGTGACTGCTTCATTTTTGCTTCACTGAGCAGCCCCATTTCAGTAGTTTTGCTCATTGGTTCTGATTACCCCATACTGCTTTTCTCACGTTTTGTGTTCTAATCAGTCATCATGAAATTTTAGTAGCTCATCGGGAACATCCTTCTTTGAGTCGCTTCTCGATTCGCTTCGTTTGCCTCTTTCCCAACTTCTGCTTCATTGTGGCTCCTGACCGGTGCATTGGGTATCTTTTTTGTTTGACGAGGCCTCCAATTAATAGTGTTGAATTTTCTGACGTCGGCTTGGTTTTGCTTTCCATTATTTCCGCTTTTTTGTAATTTTTTGGGTCCTGTTTTGGGGATTTGTTGACTTATTCTCTGACTTCTAGAGGGGTCTGAGTTTTTTGTTTCTGAGAGCTTGGTAGATAGGGCTAGCATAAGAACGTTTTACCAGTTGACTGTCATCCCCAATCTTCGTGTACGGAGACCAGTAAGAATCAGTCATGTCGTTTAGTAGCGAGTTGATGTTAGTGAACCTGGTGAATAGTTTTGATTCGGTTTGACCATCCTAGTGTTTATCAAAGTCCCGGCAGTGAATTTTGTGCATAGCACTGGTCTTTCCTGTTGTTTCTAGTTTTCATTTTGGACTTGAGAGTACTTTCCGAAGTTCGTTCGTCGGCTTAGGCTTATGTTGTGCTGACGTAAAAAATCTTGCGTTCCCTTCCAAGATGTCACTGATCTATGGGATTGTAATCTACTTGTGTCTTTGAGTTAAAATGGAGTAAACTCATGAGTCTCGAAATAAGCATTACTTTGAAAGACTTTGTGTAGACGCACTTCTTTTTTAGCTTTGGATGATGAAGTGTTGTTCCGTGTTTCAACCCCCTTAAAGGGTATCGGGATGCAGCTCTGCTTGTGGCAGCTCGGAAAGTCAATCTGGTAGTTCAGGATTTGACCTGGTGAGTTACTGTCCTGTAGAGCTCATTTTTAGTTGTCCGTTAGACGTTCAAGAATGTCGGTTTCAAGTCTTCTTTCTTTCACTGTGTTTAAGGTCGTCAGGTGCACTGTTCAGCAACTCATTTTTAGATTAAGTGGACTTTACGGATTCATAGCTCCAATTTTTTTCTCGAAGTTCAGCTTGTTCCAGCTGTCTAGCAGCGTGACCTTTGTTACTGCGCGTGAAACCAGTTTATCCACTCCGTTGCTTACCTCAGGGTGATTTTCTGTGGCTTACCTAAACTTTAATCTCCTCGATAACTTTCTGTATCATCCGCAGTAACGTTCGTTCCTCTTGATCAACCATCACCTTGCTTCATCATCTTGTCTAATCATGTCATTCTTTGGCGGTTTATTCTACAAGGTGAAGAAGATCAGAAGATATCATAAATGCACTGGATAAGGAACGAATTAACAGGGAGGTTTACAAAATTCCGATTGGTGGAAACAAGAACAGGCGAAGTTTTGTATTTACAGCAAGCACCAAAATCCTGCGTCATCCTAGACAGAGCTTGATGGCGAGGGCTAAAAATACATTAGAGGGAAAGATGTACCGTGCTAGAGATTGCATCAATTTCACAAAAAAGCTCCGTAAGATTGTTACATCGAATATGTAATCGTCGCTTTTGAATGTTTCAGAAAGTTAGAAAACGGTAGCTAATGTTTAGAAGGCAGAAGACTCAAGCATGGCGTCCTAATGGTATAGATATTGTCATGCTTGATCTATGATTCGTCTCGTCCGATCATACTTTGATCGTCCTGAAAGTGAGTGTGGCTATTATTTTACAAATTTTAGAGTGGTAATTCGAAGTCCTCCCCTTGCTGTAGTGAAAAAATACAAGCAAACGAAAGGGATACATCCCATAACATGCATCCGGGTCCAAATACGAAACCATATGACTATATTCAGTTCATACTATATAGAACTTCAATACAAAATAGCTATTCCATTACCAGTGGAGCTAAGAAAGCACCAAATATTATCAAGTGACGGCAGATTCATAAATCTATACACTGTGATCGTGATACCAGTATTGCCACAGTTCATTTCCTAGTCTGATCCTCACAAGCTGGCGTTTTCATCATGGACACCAAAGGTATAAAATGTACAATAGGGCCCAAAATACAGGTCAAAATCCCATGCAAAGCATATACAGGCAACGACGTTCTGGAAATGCGGAAGCCTTCTGGCATTCAGCGGATGTTAAAACCTGATTGGCTGTTGGGTCTACAACTTCGACTAGTCCAAGCTCGCCTTGATGCTGAGCAAGAAAGCTGCTCGATCTTCTGACCAATTACCTGGTGGCTGGGCTGATTAGACGCAGCGAGACCCAATTACGAGTAGTAAGGTGGGTTCGGAGCAGGATTCCTTTAAAATCACTCCACTCAAGTAGACAGCTCAAGTAGAGAGCTTCCTGGCATGGATGTGTACAACTTGGAATGAACGCTGCATTCTTAGAATCATTGCTTACTGTGATGGTGAATGACTGAGTCGTCTGATGTGTGGATTCCTGGCTAAGTATGGCAAATCTGTCACGGCAAAAAGATTCGGCCAATAACTCAACCATCTTATGTACGAGCACTATCCTCTATATGAATTGGTTACATCCAAGCCTCCTAAGAAGACATTCCATCAGTTTCAGTGCGTGAGTGTTTTATCAAATCACCGTCTGGAATCACATTACGCGCACTGATATTTCCTCAAGAAGTATCATTAGTGCTTCCCCACCTAGTGACATTTGTAGCCGAGGAGTCTCACGTTCGAAACTCTAGAGTTTCATGAGATTCGCACTGCTAGCGGTTTCCAGAAGAGATAAAAGAGCTGTGCAGTGCTTCTCGGCTTTTTGGCAGAGATTGGCTCCTCTTACAGGACAAAATACCCACCGAAATTCCCAGCTTTCCTCGGAAAACCAACAGAGTAAAAAATTTATAGCACTGGTTTCACCTCCAACGAGATTTCCGATGAGATCAGCGTTTGCTGTGTCGATGGTCAGTGCAAGACTGTTCGCTATCCGACGTACTGCAGAGCGCTGTGATGGATGAGACATGCTAATAAAAAAATATAGGATGCCGTGTTTCAATACATCATCACTAGTGAGTGCGTAGACGATCAATAACTTTCTAGAAAAAAGACGTCAGCATCCGGAGCAACTGAATAAAATGGAGAACCGGGATTTTTGCAACGGATGCGTTGACCAAACAATCGTGTCCAAAATCTACCACACGGAAATTAATTGATTAATAAACCCTAAGGACTACTGAGTGACCTGAACACGAATACCCAACATGTATGTAGATCGATTCAAGTTGATTGTCTTTGAGATCGATAACCCGATATACAAAGTACCCTATCCTACAACCAATATAATCAATACAGATGGTGTAATCAACCAACTATGTGCTACTAGTTCAGTGACTCCCTTTATCCCGTGGCAAAATTATTGAACTATCTTAGTCATTTCAGATGGCACTTCTAAGTAGCCAGGACCTCCTCACCAAAGGATTGTTCAGCTTTATCATTACTTCAGTGCATAGCTGTCATTCCACTCAAAATGAACACTAGGTATTACCAGGTTGCCCAAACTTAGACAGGAGCGCTCAAGATGTGGAGTTTGGGTTCCAACTACGGATATTCCTTAACCTTAACCAATGAGCTAACCACACCAGAGAATCAGACATTAAAAAATTAGTTTGAGTCGAAGTCTTTTTGTCACCGATTTACTCGTTGCGTCCGATGAATTAGACGGACGTACCAACGGATGATTTTCTACCTATGCTTGGCAAACATAGGAAACAATCAGTGATTATCCAAACGTGAAAAACTTTGAATGAATGGAAGGCCTTGCGCTGATTCTTTAAACAACAACGCTGAAACTTATGGGTAAAATGTTTAGTTATGCAAAGGCTGATTAATTTTAAGTCAAAGATGATACGTGGTTTGACTGCGAATCCGTTAAATTGTACCAACTCCACCATCGAGTTCCACGGTACTGCAACAGCAAATCATTCAAAAACAGTCTCACTACGATGAAACATTTATAAAGTTATGATTTATTTTAATCGCATGCCCAAAAAATATACGTCCCACAAAATCACTCAAACATATTGATGGAGTACCGCTCTAAAAGAGAGAGCACTCCAAAGAAAACAGAGGAATTCTACGGCAGATAGAATAACATTTTGAACAGATCCTTTAAAGAAAAGGCATACCTGACAGGGTAGAAACGTTTTTGTGAATGCATTGCATTCAAATAAAAATCCGGTCTTCAGTGGCTGAGTGGAGACACTGAACAAAAGAAGTTATTCTGCTAAGATACAATGCCATATTGGACCAATGGTAACGCCGTATCAACGTAGTACCGCTAGAACAATCTCACTATGAAGCCACCTATAGAAGAAGTGCTTGAATTACTCAGAATGATAAAACTTAAAAAAACTCAAATTAATTTCCGTGGTGACGGCTTTAACTTTTGGATCAGAATAAGAAGGAACACCGTCTAAATCGGCCTTTCATGAAAATGTTGCGCTATCTAACGGGGAAACAGGACACAAATGACTGAGACAGTACCGAAGTCATACGGTGATGACGGGCCTACCTCTGTCGTTTCAGGAAATCCGAGCTTCCAGGAAAGAGAAAGGTGTGGCAGGTCTCAAAATATTCTTCACGAACACTATTCTCTAGATTATGGAGCACAAAAATAACAGAAAAACTATAAAATTCGCAGAGATGAAAGCAAGGAATCCTGCAAAATGGACGTCAGATTCTATTCAAAACGTCCTCATTTTTGTACATTCGTCCCCTGGATTTATTATCCTCCTGAAAGTTCTTCAGTAGAAGCTATCTTGCTTCCTTGTCAGCTACTACTTGCTCATCCAAACTTATTTCCGGCAAACTGATGTAATATTCCCTCGCCTAAGCCCTGCTGGAAGATCTTCACAGCTTGGAGGTGTTTGTTAGGAAGAAACATCGCGAAATAGAGTGCTAATTGTCGGTTAGCAGATCTGAAAAAGCATTTTTAAGAACACACCAGGTAAGACAGACCTTCATATTGGACGCAACCAAGAGGGTTCAACATAGGTGGGACGAACGAATCAATCAGCAACAAGACTACGTTGTGTACGAAACCGCACTATTTCGCAATAAAACAACCCATAAACTCCTAGTCCTCTTCACCTACCTTGAGCAACCTTGGCAGTATTCAGTTCAGCACCATGTACACAGACGCGCGGGACCGCAACTCTAACATTTTGCTATTCGTTACCGATTAACAACACCGAAAATTCTGTCGTATTATAACACGTAGCTAGCTCGTGGAAACAGAACATGGCTGGACAAAATGGGTACTGAATGGGTGGAGTTCAAGATTATTCATGGAATGTCGCATCACTGTGTATTTGCGTTATGTGTTTCTACGGACGGAACATGCAATGTGATTGTTGGATTTGTCGTGGGTTATTTGGAAACGCCGCAAAACGTTCTGGCTACTTCAAAAACCTATGAGTAGCTTAATTGTTGAACCAAATGTCCACCTGGGGTGTTCCTGAAATACTTTCCACTTTAACCAAAATGTTTCATATTTCTCATCAAAATAGTGCGTTTAGGTGCATAAAGCGAAATAAACATAAAGAGACGGGTGCGGTACGAACATCCATTTCATCACGAATAAACTGCTTGATCGAAATTAGCACTAACGCCCCACCTCACATCTACTTTCAAGGACACCGGATTTCGATGTGCTTTATGTGTTACGGAGGGTCAGGAATGTGTTTGGAGAGTAAACAAGGGAATTCCACTCAGCGAAGTTTACCATAAAAGCCTATTCACTCCAAAAAGTTCATACAATGGACCATGAGGGAAACAAGCTTCGGAGCCATTCATGAGCCCAACAAACGTTGGTCAGCCAACAAGCAAACAAAAATGCTAACTCAAACAACTGGCTGTAATTTAAGATCCACTTAGTGGATGGGCGGACATACATTCACTTGAAACTCATTCACGTGAAATAAAACACGATGTACGGATGGATATAGATGGGGTTTATTGCATGCAGCCGAAGTGTTCGTCTCAAAGTGCATGCGGACGGTTATCCATACTACTTAATCCTCCCTTATGACAAATACGACTTTTAATGGAGCCCGGCAAATCGGATAGAAGTCTCTGTAGAAACATATAGATCTCCAGGGTTGCGAATCGTTTGAAAGTCAGTAGCTTGTAACAACTATGCTGTCAAGAAAAGTTCTGAATTAAAGGAGATAGAAGATTTGGTTGGGTTCCCCATGGATAATTAATTTCGATCAGAATGAGAAAACCCTGTTATGTCTACATAGTAACACTGCCTATACTTCCAAGGCTGGGCTGGATAGAAACATACCTTGATTTCAACAGAAAACTTAATGATTTACTTAGAAAACTTGACTAATCATCTACATGGTGACATTTTTCCAATACGCAAGTAGTTCCTCGAAGGTGATTCAAGATGCACAGTAACGCCAGCGTGTTATTCACTATCTGGGCAACGAGTATATCAATGAAGCATTCACTCTGTTTTAAAAGACCGAAGTAAAACTCCAAGAGAGTTGCACCTTACTGAAGCGGAAATCCAGTCAGCCAGTCATCGAAGAGGTTCTCTAGTCCTACCATCAACAGCTCTAGAACCAATAACCTGTGACTCTTCCAAATCAAATGTCAATATTTGTGTGTACGTCTTCACTTGTAAGCCAAGTCTATGGTTGAACAATAACCTTATCTCTATACTGATGCTTACATATGGTTAAAAAAAAAGTATCAAAATCATGCATTCTGATTTCGGTCGGCACCAGCTGAATAATATTCATATACACAAGCCTTACCTACTGTTACTTAGGTAAAACCAAAAAGGGAATCAAGGGAGCTAAACATCGATTTCGCATATACAAAAAGCTGGTAGCTTGTCATCTATTCTCCAGTAACTTGAGAACATCCATGTATTACTGGCCTCTATTCGGGACATCTGCTAGTGATAACAACATTAAATAGGCCAAGCTCTCCAATAGGACCGAGTGGACTGGGTTAAGCGTTGGGTGTTAGGCGTGTTGGACTAGTTTAGTCTCAGTTATGTTAAACGTTACATTTCCAGGATTCTTTGGTCTCAACAGAAGTGTAATATGACCACAGAACTGCTTTCTTCAGCCGACAAGACATTTGAAATTCACTGTGCCATCTCATCCTGGAAATGTAATCCACAAATCTGGGTTCCAGGAGAGACTTCCATTAAAACCATAGTAGTGTGCAAATAGTGTGTTTTGCTCCCGTTGAGTTGTTATTGCAAGCGTATGACCGGCAACCAGTACTCCAGAGCTCAGCGGTTACTCTCATTCCTTTCTCGCAGAAATTACCTATTGGAGAAACTCATTATGTCGTAACAAGTGGTCGGGATAAATCAAGTTGCTAATTTCTCTCCTCCTCTGGATAAAAAAACATTTTACTTTCCCGCAGGTCCCCACACATAAAGAATGTTTTTACTAGTACACAAGCCTTAATTTTCTTCATGAATTGCTACTGCAAACTTATCCTTTGCCTCAAAGTCTCTTCGAGATCAAGATCATCAAACGATCAATTTTGCATTAGCAAGGCATACGTACTGTCCACTCGGTATTGCAAACTTTCGAGGACAAAACAAGCAACCAAGCGTTTAATCACCAATTTCGGAATATGTAAACCCATCTGTTAAGTAAAATGTGAATAGCTCATTAACTGTTGGATTCTTCATTTCAAGATTTGCTGCCAAGGCAAAACCATGATCAACTGAAATACTTTCTCTCCTCACTTTCGGAAGCAGCTCTAAAAAAAGAAGACGGTACATAGAATTTGACGATGCCCGGGACTTAAGCAGATTACGCGTCAATCGACTGAACGGGATGAACGTCAACAGTTGCTTTACATTGATCCGGCCAGCCCAGCAGTTTCCTGAAAACTTTCCGAGATTACTTTAACATGGGGCAACCAGAGGTATTTGGTTGGCATTTGAACAACAAATGCGGTGAGGAAACTATGCTCAAACTGTGGTTTCGATCTTGTGATACTCAACGCTGAAATCGTATAGATATCCCTATGTCTCTGCTCAGCTAGTGTTTCGCCAGCTTCAGAATAGCTATTTGCTGGCAGAAATCAACTCAGTTCGTAAGAAAGGGGCTTTAGAATATCGGCCGAACGCCGACCTTTCTAATGACTATCAATACATGTGCGCGCAACTAATTCTTACCATACCTGATTCGAGAACTCCCTTATTATGATGTGGAGAATTTCAGCACCAAAATACCCACCCGTTTCGGCTTATCAAGTCTGTATGACCTGGTAAACAAAAAGTATCCTAAAACGTAATTGCAGAGCTACAATAAAGAATGAATCTGATAGTTGGCTTGTCGCTGGGTTTAGCAATTTGATTGCAAACGTTTCATCACCAACCGAGATAATTCAGGTACCAGTGATTCAAAGACACGAACGGTGAAACACTGACAGATTTCGTACACTCACCATGCGTAGAGCCCATGTTTTTCATCCAGAGAGTAGCTCGGATTGACTCTCATTGTATAATCTGCCTTTAAGAGATAAACTGACGTCACGTGGACACCATTGGTATCGGAGTTTGGCAAAAACTGTCTTGGACATCTCGATTCAAGCTGTAATCTTGGTTCCAACCAATCCATCAAAACTATAGAAGGGCCCAGTTAAACAGCTATATCTACGACGTCCATTAGCTCATCTACAAGCATGGAATTTGGGTTTTACCCCACCCAGTCTTGTAGCAACGCTTTGCAAATGTGAAGCACATACGAAACCGTGTGGCGGAATTATATAGTTCACCTCAACTTATTTGCATTTTCGAAGGATCTGAACCAAGGAGAGCAATACGGGCTGGGAGCATCTCCATCTCCAAGGTTCTGGAGGCAGGTAGAGAGATTTCAGGCAGCACACCCAAAACAAAGTTGAAGAAGAATGGCAAGATATGGCAGTCTTGTCCTAGATCACGGGACGTAGTGAACTGAGGTGAGGGCCTAATGTATACTCGTACACGCCCACAGAAGTTTGTAGACAGTGCTGTCATAATGGATATGAATTTCAAAGAGAGGCCTTTGATGGCCAGACAGCGACGCAGTCTTTAATGATCCTCAGAATCAAAGGAACTTTCAGATAAAGTAGACCTACCAATATGGGACGTTTCATAGAGCGACACTGCTCAAGACGCTGTCTCAATGTAAAGGTATGGTCTGTACATTCTCCACTAGGGCAAAATACAGCTTAATTTCCACGAGTTTGTCTCTCCCGGTAATCGACCAACCTGTGCAAACCACCGCCAGAGATCACCTTGGATGCCACAGCAACCAAGCTGATACCACGGTGCTTTTCCCATGATATTATTCCGCCCCTTTTCAACACTAGCATCACACTCGAGGCACCCCATTCAACTAGTATTCTGCTTTTGTCCCAAATCTTCCGTAATTTGGTGGTCACGCTGTTCACCTGGACTTCATCACCCCATCTGAATAGTTTGGGGTGCAGACTACGCGAGTCAGGCGACTTGTCGCGATGGAGGAGTGACATCCCACACTGGACGTCTCCTGTTGACGGCGAGCTAGTGTCGATATTCCCTGCAGGCTCGTTAGGCTCTTCAGGAGGTTACAATGAAGAAGGTCAGTAGAACCGCCATTTCGAACTGCTCAGTCCGTCCCTCAGGACGACGATTTTGCAAGTGAACTACCTTTCCCCTTATTTTGCAAATCGCTTTGCTGAGACTTGTTATCTTCTGGCCGGTTGACCGAATAACCTGAAATAGGACACAGACGGTGCCTGCAACGAGAGTCTTCTCCATCTCCTGGTCTTTCGCAATCAACCAGCGTCCTGTCATCCTTCAGGCTCCCGATTGTTGGGCGTTCGTGGGGTCTGCGTGGGCCACCATAGTCACTAATTTCTGGTATGGCTTTTCTGGCAGCAATATGATCAGCTGACTTCGACGATATCCAATGCTCACTCAGTCGAGTCGGATAGCCTGGACATGGAGCTCTAAAAGCTGGGAGCACAGGTTCTGTGACTCACTTTTAATAAACCAAACAATCGTCGACATCAACACAACTGTGTTTTCATTTGCTTTCTAACCGGGTTAGTTCGATACTCCGAGCTAATGGAATTCTAAAATGTTGGTGATTGAATTTGCTCCAATTCGGGACGCGTAATGCTGACAGAAAGCGGAATAATTCCTGGGGTCGCACAATGAGATGATCGTATCCAGTTTGCCTAACCCAAAAAGAAGAGCATCCCTTGACTGAGTCTCTCCATCGGCAACTGATAGTCAAAAGATCAAGCTGAGTCTATCTCTGGTTTGTGGCTGCTGGCCTTCACCTACCTCGTCGTGAGTGCCTCTGCTGGACAAGACAATGTTTATCACGCAACTGATGTAGCTCCCCATTATCCTTGGGCGGAGCATTGACTCTGAATATTTCACTTAAATGTGCTTAATTCGTTCAATCCGGACGTTCATTTCACTCACCAGGGTGACTGGATCTGTTATTCTGACTGACAGAAGCCGGTGTAATAGATCTCGGTGAATCCCATCTTTCTCAGATTCAGAACTTTAGCCCTTCCGAGCGTACAATAATAGGAAAAATCATCGTTGTTCACCGAATCCATCTTCATTTAGTTTAAGCAAACCAGACAACCGTTCAGAGCAAGGATGACTGTTTGTTGAGATCCATTCCAGTAAAGCTCTTTCGGCCTTAGGGCTGAGTGAGACTCCCACACCGGATCACCAGATTCTTCAAGAGTGAAATGTGGAACATATGAAGTTATCCTAAGCGGTTTGGGGCGCACTTCCAAAGTGTGCTCTTTTATGCTTGATTGAGAGACAGATTATACATCAAAAGAGAGGAGTTATGGTTCCACCAAGGGATAACTGTAGCTCAATCTGACAGAGAGTATGAAAGTTGAAGGCTTCAAAGGGGACCATTCGATGAGTAGAGTGGAGGCGTTGATGACTGCAAGTAAACGACCTTAATAAGAACTAACTTCTCCTGTGTGATAACCAGGTGATGGACATGCATGCCAGGATGAAATCCTGCCAAAGTATCGGACCATGGATCTGCCGCTAAACTCAAAAGGGGACGAAGCAACGCTTGTCGAAATGTCACCCTGGAACTAATTAAAATTAGTTAGAAGCGCTGGGTAGCAGTTTCGACATGAAGCGAGCCGGCGTCTCTTGTCCAAACGGTCACATGAGCCGATTTTATGGCTCCGTAAAACTTATTACCCTTTTCTTCGGAGGCCACTTCCCTCGAATAACATTCAATTTCAATCCCGTTCATTTACTGATGCTCAACAATCGACGAAACGCCGTTGTACCAGGGGTAAAAATGCAGAGAAACCTATTGAATGCTTCATGAAATTTTCGCCTAGCGCATTACTGCAGCCAATATGGAATCTTTGAATTCACTTCCGGATAGCGTGCAATAAAAATGGTGCATGTGGTTATAGGTCGTTGTCAGAAGAACGCCGGACATGCTATCACAAGAATTTTCGCCAGTGTTCAACGAAATTCAGGTTATTACCGAATCCAGAGAAGCAAATCGAAAGCACTACCATAAATTGCTACTCAATTGAAGAGGTTTTTAGTGTCAGCGAACCCGGGTTGTTTGTAAAAGTGGTAAGCATTCTTAGCAGCAGTGTCAAAGGGGAGCTCCCCATGAAGTGGTCTCAGTAGTGCAAGGGCTGTGTCAATGGAGAATTTACTTCAACCATTAGCCTTCAGAGAGGGAACTTCACGGAACAGGTAACAAGGGAGAGCACAGGTCCTCAATTCTGAATGCAATCTAATGGATTGGTGACACGATTTGGTCAAACCGATTGGAACACAGTTCAACTCTCACAATGTCACAGTTGAACGAGACGAAAAGTTTCAGCTCTAAACCGGAAATAAACTGGTATGCTACCCTTACTGTTTTCTAGACTCCAATGCCCAACGGTTTCAGTCATCTTGCATAGTATCACTGGAACGTTTTCTTACCGTAACTCGCTGGCACCAAGGTACTATTGGTGTGTGGTCATACATCATCCGATAGATAATTATTTAACGATCTGGAAATCTCGACCTCCAATGAGTGTCATGATTTTTCTGTTTCAAAATATTCGACAGAAGAACAACTAACAGGGTGCAAAAGCCACCAGTACAGAGATGGCATCTAACACTAACATCCGACTGAAAACTGCACACTGAAACAAAAGAGATAACAAGCCCTTGGAAAATGTATCATGCACCAATCAATACATTCTCACGCACACACCCGCCATTTAATCTGTCATTAAACCTCTGACGTCGCTAGTTTTGAGGAAGTCTTGTGGCAGTTCTACTTTGCACAAGATTAAGCTTCTAAGAACCACATGAGTTACGGAGTAACGTCATCTGGAATACCAAAACGCAGTAGAAATGTGCGCTTCTGAGATACTTCAAAATTAGTGGTAGTTTTTTCAATATGCCTTAAAAGTTGAAGAAAGTTTTCATGTGTAATTCTTCTCTTGGATCGAACTAACAAAAATGAAGGAGCACAGATCCAAGATGGACTTCAAGCACTCATACTAGAAATCTTAAAGTAGTACATAATAGCTGAAGCTTTATCACTTATAAGAGATCCTATGGTGAGGAAGATTGAGCAAAATTGAAAATGGCGTGGACAGGTAAAAGTTAGCCATCGAATCTCTCAGAAAGAAACTTCAACAGTACACACGCTCTTGGTGATCATTCACATCCTCATCTTCATTCTTGTCATGAAAAAAAAACATTAGAACGATCCCACCCGCCCGCCCATCATGCAGATTAGTAATCAGCAGGTGGAACGGAAGATACGAAGGGGACTAATGGGGGAAGAATGGAAACACCAGCAATACCCGTGTTGTAGTTAACCGTCCGACTATGCGCAGCGAACAGAACCCTTTGAATGACGTCAACAAGCGACTATAGATCCGGTATCAGGCTATTTGCATTGCCGGAGTGCGCGCTTGCTTGATAGCAAGAACAGTTCTCCCAATTCCAAGCCTAGGAACCTCAACCAGAGATTGTTCTGAAAGTGTGACCAAAAGACAGCAGAAAAAGGAGACTAAATGTTCAGTTCTGGGATCAGCGGTTTGCATCTGCCTAATGCCTTGGATCACAGCCCTCATAAGAATTCAATTCCCGCGCCATCCAAGGAGGACACCTCTCTAAATCAGCGAATTGGTCCATCGATACGCAATTATACCTAAAAGTGAATTAGAAGTGAAATGCTTTGGATCAACACTGACGTTTAACTAGATCCAACGTTTTATCCAAGCAGTATCTACACGTTTCAGTTAGTCTGCACTGTTTATATCAGTGACTGTTAACAAATAAACCATCGAGTCTAAGTGAAACCGAAACCACCCTACGTTAACAGTACCAAAACTCAGCTAATTACAGACAAATACACAATGCTCATTTTTTCATTAGACAACATTTTCTTCTGTCGTCTTTCTGGTACGAACATTGAATTTGTAACTAAGGACAGTCAAGAACCAGTATCTACCACCTATACGGTCATTTGCATACCTCTTTGGTTTTGATGGGAGACTCAGCGCGAACCCAGAAGAATCTCTCTGTTTTGGTGTTCTTACTGTTGTGGTACTGCCCCTAATGATGATGATTACAGTTGAGAAACGACAAAGAGAATTTTCACTGTTGTTCAACTAACCTGCAAGTGAATCTATTTCACCTGATAGTAGGTACTCGAATGAAAGACTACGGACGTTCTCAGTAATCAATTTTCTAATCACCCAGAGCAAAAAGTTCAAAACCATTACTGTCAGAGCGAGCGGTACCAAGAACGACATGATAGACTCACTCGTCGATAAAGTGTCAATTCTAGCGTTGGGCGTGCTAGCTGGCACCACGGGACCGGACTTCTCCGGTTTGTGAAGAAATTCGTGCAGGCGTTGGTAAAAGTCCTTCGTTTCATCCGAGTTATACCTTGTGAGTACATATCGACCACCACAGAATGCGCTTGTCTCCTTCGGTGTTCCTGAAAATATTGCAAACTGGCACGAAACAATTTTCATGCCAGCGTCTCCCAAAGCAGAGGCAGCGCGGTCTACTGAAAATCGCACGCAGAATTTCAAACCGATCGGAAACAGAAGCTAGATGGTACATAACAGGCGAAACTTCATTGCTGGTCTGTTCGCCGAGCTTGGCATTTGGAGTGCTAACGTTTCAACACCGATCAAGGTGACACCGTCAGCGCGGGGTTGAGTGGGTAAATCCTTTTTTTCTGTCTATGCTTATGTATGTAATATCCCTAAACTGAACGGTTGGCCCGATGTGGTTTTCTCGTGATCTGGCTAGAAATCTGACCTCATTTCCTTGCACCTGGTTGGTTCGTTGAGTGAATCTTGTAGACGCGCCTCGCAATACACATCACTTCTAGGTTTTAGCCCAACCAGCCTGCTAACCGATGCGCTATTGAATGCGAACGAAGCAATCAGGCCTAAAGGAGATGCGAGGGCAGAAATGAAGGCTTTAGGCTCCTTCTAGACCCTGTGTGCACCCAAGATTGTGAAGATTGAGGATGAGAAAATGCCACTATATCATAAAGCAGGTGGAATGGAGTTCCTGGTTAAACTAACAGAACTCGTAAAGCTTATTTTGATTGATGAGAAACCCATTCGGAGGATAAACGGGCATGCTCAAGAGCAGTGTGAGAAAACATATGCAGGACAGTCCAATAATAGCCTAAGCGCGAAGTGCTACCTGATTGTCCAGGGCGAAATAGAGGTTTGTCTGGGGACCACCCAGACACTTTAGTTAAGGGACCCGGCTTGTAAAATAACCCGACGAATTACCGGATTCGCAACCCACCGGGAACCACGGGGAGCACTTCACAGACCATTTGGATTAGAGGGAGCCATCTAGGATGCGCACGCATGCCAGTATGTTCCAAAACAAGATTTACTTCTAGTCACGAGGTGAACAGCACCCTATTTGCTATTCGAGTCAATTGATAAAAGCCCGATGATAGTCTTGCGAAACTCACTGCCCCAAAAGAGGTCAATCCTGTGAAAGGTTCAGGGCGACGGATTTACTCCTACAGCCAGAAAAACTGATTTTATTCGGTCATCACGCAGAACATGTCACGATACCGATCATGTCCTGACAGGACCACCACCGCCCATTCAGTTAATTAACTACATGTGGTTTAATCATAGCTAAGTTCCAGAGGAAACCATACCCATGCACGAATTGGGAATAGCCCGGACTCGTGCAGCTATACATCATCATCATCATCGACAGCATGACATCAGTGTTCAACACCGATGCTTCACTACCGTACAACCATGACTTATTTGAAAGCCTTATTGTAAAGAAAAGAATAAAGGTGGATGGGGGAGGGACTTAGTGCTAGCTTAACACAATCATTCCGAGGTGCCTACACCTCCAGACATTCACTCAGGCAATCTGGATAGAACCTGACAACAAGAACGCCACTGACATCGGTTGGCACCCATATC
>NW_008751799.1:538381-547917 GCF_000715545.1 Opisthorchis viverrini
GAACACAGTCTCCTGGCCCTCCAGGTTGGGGGTTGGAACGTGTATGGCGACTTGTTCCGTAGAAAAGGTAATGCATTTGCATTTCCCCGCCAAACACCGCTGTCTTGCGGTTATGCTTTTGAGCCAAAGGCTTTGGTTGAGGACCCTAATCGTCCTCCTGTCTAGGTGTGGGCGCCCTGGCAGTATCCCAGCCCTCGTACAACCATGACCTACACAACTAACAATATTCTCATGCCACATCGGCCGTCGCGTGGTGCCATCAGCCGGGTCGCCTTACTTGCTGCATACAGCAGGGCGGGTAAGCGAAAACAGGCTACTGCTGACGCCTCCCTTCTTTCTCCTTCACATACTTTTTCTTCGCCCTCTCCCCACCCCATTAATAACTCTCTCCTTATAGGCCCAGCACTCAGGACTGATGACTCCGTTCGTCATGCATCGGTTTTGCGTGCAGCTATACCCTAGCCTAGGTTCTCCGTACACCCGGTTAACGCCACCAATTTGATCATAACTTAAAACAACTACAGATTCCACTGAACGACAACTTGACCGGGTGACGAAGTAAGCCGCCAAATGATTCGCGATTACAGAGGTTGCGAGAAGCAAAAGGTTGGGAGTCACTGAGGTTAACCATCTGGAACGTTAACAATTTGGAAACATCTGGATAGCTACGAAGCAGTAGCCATGGTTGTATACCATAAAATAAATGGTGCATATACCTGTGCGGTTTTGAAGATGGCCATAAAGACACTGGCATTGACTTCAGGCTATGATACGGAACAATAAACCGGATGTTCACGTCAGTGCACCTCCGTGTACTAAGCAACAGCTTCGACGAGGGAGGATATGCATTATTTTATACAAGGTGTGCAATTTACAGTGTATACGTGCAGCAGAAACTGCCAAAAATAGACACGACGGTAAGAAGGAACAGCAAAATAGACTGGGGAACACGGGCAAAGTGGAACAGTGGTGGTGTAGTCATAGCATCCAAGTTTGTAACAAATACTTTCGTAACAGTAGTTCTTTTCACCTTCTTATGTAAGTGGAAGTGGCGTATCTGAACTGTACAGTTCGATCATGAGCAAGATAAGGATGAATGTGGATAGGAATCGTAATGAAATTTTTGTGATATGGAATGAGGAGCTATCCAACCGCTTTAGGGGATCAGGAGGTTCTCGGGTGCTTCAGTGAGTAACTCCGGATCACAGTTTCCTCCGTCCTCCATTGGGACGTATTCAAAACATTTGGTGGTCGTTTCCATAGCCCCTTCATCCTCATCTTCCTCTTCTTCATCTTCGTAAACAACAATATTCCATTCCTCTGTCGGTACATCTTGTTTTTCTATGGCAGATGGATCCTCCAGTTCAATACCCGGAGGCAACTGGGCCTGTAACTGTTCACGATTGAGTACTGGTTGTTGAGGAGCGACAAGATCTGTGTCGTAGTCTTTGTACCAGGCAGGCAGACGACGCGCTCTGGACATTCGGCGGCCAGTCACTGTATCAACTTCAGGTTCCTCCTTGCTTAACTCAGTATTCGCCTCACCGAGTTGCGAGTTGGGGAACCCTGAGGCACGTGAAGTGCCCTTTTTAGATTTTATCAGCGTGATTGTTCTACGTGTAATAGCTGGAGAAGACGATAAAAAACACGGCGCATCAGTCAAACAAAAGGACAGGTACTGGAATAAGATCAACAAATGCGAAGATAGGCCACGAATGCCGAAGCGCAAAGTAGTACCTACGATTATGAGCTAAATGACCCTCAGAAAATGTTTTACAAGTACACCGAGGTAGACACAACAAACAGCATAAAGTTCGCTTGATTCAACTACTAAATTTGTATCATTCAGTGCTATGTGCTCGCATATAAGCAAAGACAACACACAAGGACGTGTTATCTAGTACCTAACTACAGACAAAAAATAGGTATTCAAGACAATAGGCTTAGACGCCGTACAACCACACATCCAAGGATGGTGTGTGCGACCTCCAGCATTCAAGCAAAAAGACCCACGTAGCGCCCTGATTACCCTCCAATGCACTGTCAAGAACATCCATCAAGAGCGCTTTTATCCTTTCGCTGACGATAAATACAGTAGGGAGGTAATTAAGGACAGGGGGAAAGCTGGTGTATAAAAACAGGTGGAAGCAGCAGAGCGTTGTCCAAAAGCATTCATTTCATGCTTAACGCACTGTCACTGGTCTCTAAAACGAGCGAAACTCAAGCCCAGTACACGGTAATGGACAGACCAATATTCATATCGGGACACGGGAATGATTGTATGAGATAGTCATCGTTCGTCCACTGTAACACCCTTTCGGTGCTGAGCTACCATGCAACCCGAAAGAGGGATGAGATACTGTCAGGTACGCAAAGCCCAGACAAACAGTCGAGATGTCAGGGTTGGGTCGGAGCCACGGACCTTCCTTCCAGTAAGTTCGCACCTTAGCCACTGGGCCATCTAGAGCTCGACCGTCATAATGACCAGAGTGGCCAGTAAAAATCATCAAACTGTACCAAACTGTATCATAAACCATATTTCGGCCGGGGAGGTATTGGGAGTAGTTTGAAAATGCCACTTTAATGTGAACAGAGTGGTATTCGCAAATTTAAATAAAACTGAGGATCAATGAATGGAACCCGATTAAGTGCATAGGAAAAATATTCGGAAGGCACTGACAAGACAGATTGACATACACCCAAATTATCTAAATCCCGCAATTACCAAACAGTCGCCGACTAAGCGCCGCAAACAAAGTACTTGTTAGGGTTGATGTCGAAAAAACTGCCTTCAAAAGGCAACACATCATACGCTGAAAGTGACGCAGCGTCTGACCTCAAAGACAAAAAACAGAAACACAGTCCATTAAACCTGCCTCCAAACAAAAAATCGCTGGCAACAGCTAGAAAGTCGGAACAAGGTAGGGAAAAGGGGTGAACCACCCCCACATAAACACCAGTCAGTGATATGGTCAAGGGTACAAGAGTCTAAAGGTATAGGTTCTGTTTCGCACCAATCAACCAGTCTAAATTACCGAGCAACATGCGGTTGTTACAAGTGACACCTGAGAAATTCGAAGCACAGACGCACTATACATGCACTCTAACTGGCAAAATCTACATTTGTGCTCTTAAGAGACAATGAGCAGCCCCTTTTATAAATACTGAACGTTCACTACAAAATGTCAGGGAAACCAGGCGAGACCCCCATGTTCTCCCACTTTTTGGGTTGGTGTGGAAGTAGATATAAAGGCCTGCACACGTACTAGTGAAAAAAATATGAACCGCATTCTCAATATTTGGAAACCCCAATAGCAAATCCGATACCAAAGACTCGGTTCTGGATGCAGTGTGGTGTTTATGTGACTTTATAGCATCGCATTGTACATCCGTGAAGGAACATATGGTACCATGTATCTGCTAAACGACTGCGATTGGAAAAACAAGGGAAAATAATTCAAAATAAGGAACGCGCTTACTATTGTCTTCAGGGGTTGAATCCTCATAAACACGCTCTTCTTGTGCATCCGGGACCGCCTCTTCGTCTTCCTCTTCCAGAACTTCATCATCGTCTGTATCATCATCATACGTGTCCGTGCTGCGGTTTCGTTTCGGTTGCTTCAATTGCCGTTTGCGTGGATAAGTGAGTGTTCCAGCTGACGGGACAGGTACAGAAAAGCTGGCTCCCTCCTCTTCCTGGCGTCGATGCTGATCGTGATGTCGATCCAATAACATAATAGAATTGGTGGTGAATTCACATTGATCATACCGGCACTTGAGTCGACCCACCGCACCACGAGACTGTCGGGCGTTACGTTCTTCTGCGTGCATACTCCGGATATGCATATCCAGGTCACGCTTGATTTCAAACGTGGACTCACAATACCGACAGACGTGACGTCGGTTGACTTTCAGAGCGTGCGCACGAGTGATGTGATGATTGAGTTGGTTGAATCCGGGAAATCCGCGTTCTCCACACACGGGGCAGGAAATTATCTGGCTTCCCTCGTGAGCCTTGACATGGGCTTTCAGGGAAGCCACATCAGTGACATAGGCGTTACAGGGAAGACATCTGAATTTAGTCTGTAAAGTACGCACAATCCGACAACTTCGCGTGTGCTTATTCAAGTTGTATATACTGTCAAAAGTGACTGCGCAACCGAGACATTCCAGAGCCAACTAGAAATAAGAATATGAATCGTTAGAAGTAGATAAATGTGACCAACCTGTGATGATGCCATCATCGCAAAGTGCTCCCGAAGTTCATGTTCTCTAGTTCGCAGATGTGCAAGATAGATGTCATAGGAAGAAAAGGCTTTGTTACAAGTATCACAGCGAAAAATCTTGTCGCGGTGAATGTGTCTGTTTCGGTGAGTCTTCATATTGGCCTTTTGGGCGAATCGTTTGTTGCAAACATCACAAACATATGGCTTTTCACCCGTATGCGCTCGCTTGTGGTGTTCCATTGTGCCACCATTGTTGGTCATGTAATTGCACTGATCGCAGTGAAATTTGAAGTTCGCCGGATTGCGTTTTGGCTTCTTCGGATCCACATGGCTGCGTCTTGCGTGCAGGAATAGCTGGCTCAAAGTCTCAAAAAACTCTTCGCACTGCCGACAGGTGTAAACTTTGACAAAATGCTTTTCCCGCATGTGTTTAGTAAAGGCGTTAGCATTCGCATACATTGCTGGACAGGATGGACAGCGGTAGGCCACACCAGTAGGTGCACCAGTCAAGGTGACAAATCCAGCACCGCTGGGAGCCAAACCGGCAGCAGTGAGATAAGCTTGGGAAGCAGGGTCAAGTAAATGCATTTGATCGGCGCTCAACTCAATTATCTGAGCTCCTTCAAGATTGGGGTCTGCTAACTAGATGCGCAAGAATGGTTAGCGAAACTGTGGGACATAACTTACATGTAGGTATTCGGTTCCGTTCTCCTCACGCACTGTTGTAACCGCGCCAGATGCTATCAAGTTCTCTAGCGTGGCCATATCCATATTATCGTCAGCTGCTATGACAACCATCTCCTCGTTCTCATTTCCAAAGGTCATATCGTTCAGAGCAATCACCACTTGTCCATCTTCAGTGGTTGTCAACGGAACGGCTGAATATGTGCCATCAGGATTAGCGATATATGCTGTAGTTTCTCCAACTTCCTGAAGCAACTGATCTGCCATAACTGTCTTAGATTCTGAAACCCGAGGAAAACAAGAGAGGAGTTGTACACGTAAATGATATACCCGCGCAATGACCGCGTGCGGTGAATTTGTTCCTGATAACCAGCAGGAAATAAGGCGAGAGGGGAAAATCCCACGAAAACGGAGTGAGGGATAAATTGCACGTTAATCGTGTTATGAAGTCTTAGTCTTTCGCTGGGGAAAATCATGTGAATCAACTTGATCTTTTATCGACGCCCGGTATTTTCTTCCACAAAACAGTAAATAGTAACTACCTGGACAAGGTCATTCGGACATGCACCAGTGAGGCAAGCGTGTCAATACATGAATGACTCAGTATAATGATGATAACAACAATGACGATGGCAAAGAACAAAACTAGCAACAACAATAGAATGGCACATCCACATCCGGTGAAGTCCTGTGACTGGGACAAAGATGTCGTTTATATGGTTTCCAATTCCTTCTACCCGTCTGATGGAATGCTCGAACAGAAGATTGCATATGCAATTCACATACGCCGATACACATACAAACTGCACTTCAAACGGTGAGCTGAATGTTTGCGCTGGAAAGCTGCGTCAACTGGACATCCGAAC
Source organism: Opisthorchis viverrini (assembly GCF_000715545.1). Taxonomy (NCBI): domain Eukaryota; kingdom Metazoa; phylum Platyhelminthes; class Trematoda; order Opisthorchiida; family Opisthorchiidae; genus Opisthorchis; species Opisthorchis viverrini. Next base: position 544,158 of record NW_008751799.1, read on the forward strand.
AACTGAGCGAGGTTGTCTTCTAAGGTTGTATGCACTTGGCGTCCATATAGGTAAATAAAAAATAAATCGTTCAACTGTAACACGCTCTCGGTGCCCAGATACCATGCCACTCGAAGGAAGCGGAAAGCTGGTATACTGCCAGGTCGCCCAAGCCTACACAGGAACAGTCAAGATGACGGCGTTCATGCCACTCAAGGAAGCTGAAAGCTGGTATACTGCCAGGTCGCCCAAGCCTACACAGGAACAGTCAAGATGACGGCGTTGGACTTCAACCACGGAACTTCCGGTAGGTAAGCTCGGACATTGACCACTGAGCTATAGCGAGTTCGACGGGCTAAAAGGGCATTGGTTACTAGAAACTCGAAGGCACAAATAGGCAGACTTGGTGCATCTGAGACTCAACTGGGTGACTGACTTGGAATGGACTCGGTGCGCACGGACGACAGCGAACGGCTACTCCAATTGTGAGCTGACTGCAAATTGTCTCTATGCAATACTAATTTACAAAGCAACCGAAGTCATTTGGCTACATGATGTGCTTCAACAGCTTGCAAGTCACGGATCCAAATTGGTCGCATCACAATCAGCTATCGATGGCGCCGATCAATAATTGATCAACACTGGTCTTGGAGAACTCGTGTGCATTTCGACCACAAATTCGCCCGAAATTGATCCTCACTTCGTTTTCCATGGCCCGATAAGGGACGAAAAACTCACTCAGCAACTGAGAGGCTGGCAGATCCTGAGGTTAAACAAACTTATCAAGACCGCCCTCTGAACTTTGCTCCAGCTACTCCATCGTCATATGTCACTTCCACACCCTTGCCCAATTCCGGTAGTTCCGTTTGCTCCACCAGGTCCCTCAAACACCGGATGCCAGATAGAACAATGGCGGCGCTTGAATCGCCGACCGGAGCGAACATCTTCAATGAAAAAGTAAGATAAAGTCGTTTAGCTTTAGCACCCTTCCGTGTCCAGCTTCCATGCCACCTGAAGGAAGCACGAGGGCTAGGATAGTGCCAGGTTGCCCAAACCTAGACAAGGGAAGTCGAGAGGGAGAGGTCGGGTTCGAACCACGGACCTTCCGGTCAGGACCATCTTCAATAAAGGACATCTTAACTGCTGGACCCGGAATTCCCGTGAACATCTGCTACAAATCGGTCGGATTGTTGAAATGCACTAGAACTTGAGTGAGTCAGAAAAACCTCGATGGTGCATGATTGCACATATTACCTCGACCGCAGGCGAGCTCCTAAGCTCTTCACCTGCATTCTTCAAGCCCTCAGTCAGTGTTTGTCTGATCTATTTGCCCCAACCTGGGGAAAGGAGACTGTCTCAAACAACTAGAGCCACTCGGGGCTGTGGAGCGCTCTACGTATCTTGGTAGTTGCATAAGTTTCCATTGTTTCCCATACCACTTCTATTCCACACAACCTGCGGCCATCAGCTCTGAGATAAGAACCACCGCCTGTCTAGGCTTGGGCCCCTGTCTATGCTTGGGCACCCTGTCTAGGCTTGGGCAACCTGGCAGTATCTCAGCCCTCGTGCTTCCTTCGGATGGCATGGCAGCTAGGCACCAGAAGGGTGCTACAGCTGAACGCTTTTTTACCGTACAAACGCACATGGTTCATGGTTGTCAAGCTGAAGCTAAATATAACTGAACAGCTGTAAAAAAAAATCACCGACGTCGTTTTGCTTTATGTCCAACTTAAACCGGCCGCCGAATTGCGCCTCTAGCTAGCTAGGGATTTCCGCTTGTGCAATCAGTCTTTTACGACTACGACAATATGAGAACACTTCGTCCGGCTAGGATAGTTCCCCATAAAACGCACATTTCGCATATCAACGGCAGAAACTACAAATAACAACGGATAACGCGTTGACTGACGTGCATTCTTGTGAAAGTTCACAGACAGGGGAAATAAAAATAAAATAAATCATTCAGCTGTAGTACCCTTTCAGTGCCTAGCTGCCATGCCACACGAAGGAGGCACGAGGACTGGGATACTGCCAGGTTGCCCAAGCCTTGACAGGGGAAGTCGAGAGGCAGAGATCGGGTTCGAACCACGAATCTCCCAGTCAGTAAATTCGCGTTCCAACCAGCTGGTCCATCTCGCACATTATTCTTGATCGTTTTCCTTCAGCACATGGGGCTTCCTCGATAAGAACCAAAAGATCATCAAAAATTAGTACTCACACTCTGGATTGCATACCTTGTACACCGAACACCTTAACTTTTCCGCCCAGCTAGTGCAAAGTACTGGACACGTGCTGACTGGTGACGATCTGGAAACCAAGCACGATAGCTTGAGAGAAGGGCGCTCGCAACTTTCGCAGGTATCGTCTCCTTCCGGGGTAGAAGACAACCTATTCACACAATCAGCATCACGAACCCATCAGAGCTAGAGCCCCCCTCCGGATAGACGCTTTGGTAAAGTTAAACATTCACATTACCAGTAAATGACCATTCACCCTGGGAGCAAGCCACGACCTCAATGAATAACTTCCCCCGGGTGTATATTAAAATGTCACCGGTGAATAAAAAGTACTACTTAGAAATATCAGTCCACTGAGTTGGGGTGGCGTGTAGAAGTTGAGCCAACCTGACGGATATAGGATGTTCTAACACCCCCATCCCTAACTTTCTTCCTCAGCTTTGAAAACCAGAGTCACTGCCAAGATGAGTCAATCAACAAGATGATAGTCAAGCTGAATCATTCGTGCACCAAATCGGTATCTCGAGTTTCCTTTCACTCTAGTGAGGTTTATTCCGACATGATGGGAATACCAGAATGAATTTTTGGGTATAACATGAAGCGAAAAAACTTCCAAATCCAGTGAATTACCAGACGGAGGACATTATTATTATTATTATTATTATTATTATTATTATTATTGTCAGCAACGACATATTGGAACATGGTGCTTCACCACCGTACACTCATGCCAACATAACCTTATAAGGAGAGTTCAGTTCAGTCCATTTCAGCTTATCAGCTATTAACCATGTACCAAAGGTTGACCTAACCCAGCTGCTAGTTTCGGTCACCGGAAAATGGAGGAGCAAAGGAGATATAGCCAAGCATCGGATCGGAGGCGATGGCATGAGTGGCTAGCTCGGAAAACTGAGCGGCTACATATCGAGGCCGACAGCTTTGATGTAGGATCCGCACAGACTGTGTGGTGTAGCCATGTCTGCCGGTGTCATTATCCAGTGATGAAAGTAGCCCCGAGGTCCCAATCCAGGGATGTAGGAACCGTGGAACAGGTTAGCTTACTCTCAGCGTTTTCATATGATGTCCAGCATACAAATGCAAAAGTCGCTACCTATTGTCCGTATGCTGAGCATCGACTTCAAATGTACCATTTTACTGTGCTGTCTCCGGGTTAAGTCTTCCAAAGTGCACCCGATCATCAATTATCATTGTCAGCTGTAAGAACCGCGTACTGGTCGTACAGTGGTTGTAGCTGCCGCAGTTTCGTTCACCGATGATTTGGGTGGGGGTAGGTAGGTGCGCATTGCACGCGCGAGCTGGTAAATTGGTGCATAAATCCAGAACTGTCAGTGGGCTGTCAAGTGGGGGGTGGTTGGAAAAGGAGCTATGCATTGAAGGCAATAGCTTTGATGCATGAGCGCGACTGGGCCATGTCTGATAGTGCCTCTAGCCACTGATGTGGCCCGTCTCGGCGTCCCCATCCAGGAAGACGGCAACTACCCGCGCAGCTGAGTTTGCTGGTAATGGCTTTCATACTTCACTGC
>NW_008751799.1:550436-558498 GCF_000715545.1 Opisthorchis viverrini
ACGCTGAACTGCGCGGGCAAATGATACTTCCCGGTTGCCCAGGCCGAGGACGGGGGTTTGGTTGAGGTACCCCACCTTGAGCCTTTGACTCAAAAGTCTGACCCACAAAGCAGTGACCCACAAGACAGCACCCGATAGGATGACTGCATTGATTTTTCTTACTGAACGAAGCAGTCGTAAGAGCTCTCAGTGAAACCCGTCTTCCTCAGACTCGCAACTGCTGGTTGGTTTTGGTTTGGTTTTGCTGAGCGATATTTTGGACGGGAACAGTGGTTAGGGAAATTATAGATAGGTTGGCCGCGGTGCACCATTCGATAGGTGGGAACGGGTTGTGTGAGGTCCGATAACCGAGGTGGATTATTGATAAAGAGAAATGGGTTGAGTTGAGGTGCATGTAATCCACAGTACTTCCACATACTTCGTCCAGATGGCAAACACGAAAACGTATCCTTAAGCCGCTTGGCTCCTAAGAGCAACAGCAAAACATCCGACACAGACCTGGAACCAATGCATATCGCCAAACAAGAAGAACCACACCCAACACCGTCACTCTATAGTGATTGCTCAGAAACTGAAATCCTGCCTACTAACGATCCTTAATCGTCCCATTCTAGTGCGAACCCAGAAAACCACTGGGATATTCTTATACAACAGCGGATTCACTCACGTAAACGACTCCATATAACTACCAAAGCTTTTAGACTCGGTTTTTAACACTTAATCGCCGTAAAACACACTTATTCCAAGGCAGGAAGAATGCTGTGACCATGCAAACCATATCTTTCATACATCATTAACTTGCAATTTCCACTATATTTTCAGCTCATGTACTACCGATATTAGACGATTAAAGCGTAAATTGAGCCCTTCTATTCTACCTTCCTTCTAGTGACGACCTGGAACCTTTCAATTCTCGGGACAGTTGGGCTTGTAATGGAGAAAATGGGATAGAGAGTGGGAGCCTAGGGCTGGTCTACCACAAAGGTCCGAGTTCCCTACATGTACATATCTGGATAGGAACCGACAGCATAGGCGACACTAAAATCAGTTGGCCGCCACATCGTTTAGCATTTTCAGCCAAGCATAGGGTGATGAGGATGATGATGATGACTGCCCACTTCGGAGTTTCCGCCACTCAGAAGTATGCACGGAAAACAACACTCCTAGGTAGACGGTAACTCGGTATGCCTAAGAAGTGTGATCTTCTAATGCGGCATTATAGGGCAAAGCGCCATGGAGAGGTCATGTTGAAATGTCGAATACACAGTGTAGCACGAATGGTAGATAAAATATCGTAGCCTAAATTGCTCGAGATATTCGAGGCACAATGTACAGTTACTGCGGGGCAGCTTTCGTTGCTACTGGGCGACAAATTACGAAAGATGCCCCAAACTATGTGCGAGAGCATACATTGATTCCTCAGGTTTTTGACTTTTTCGTTTGACAGTTAAGGAGTCTGTTAAGATATTTCTGAGTACTGTATTTTGAGTGACAATCGGGTTTTAATTGGAGCATCCTTGCGTCGGTTGAACGGTTCAGCGTGTTTGATATAGTCATTGTGCATTGATGTAGGAAGGCCGAGAGGCTTGTAAGTGATGTTTTTGTAGTAATGTTCCGTTTGGACTACTGTGGTGTCCAGCTATGCTGAAGCCATTTGATGACCACTTTTGTTCGAGAGTACGACTGGTTGCTCGGATAAACAGGCAGAATCAGTATGCGCTGCAGGACAGACTTGTCGACGCAAGTTACTAAAGCTGGTGAGAGAAATACTGACAACCATTGTGAGATGGAGTGGAAGGTCAGGTAGTGCAATTCAACGTTTGATATGACAGGTCTCTAGTGTGGGTCGTTCCCGAGGACGTCGATTGTAAAATGCGTGGCCCGTATCGTTTAAAACCGGCTGAGGTAGACAACACCCGTGATACGAAGGGTCTTTTTTGTTGAGATTCGGCCTCGTGTGGCTAGGATCCTTCCGACACATCGGTTCGAAATGACTATGCGAGAACGATCAAAGCTCCTGGATGTGAAGTGGACTTGCACATCGGTTTGGTGCAGTAAGTGCGAAAAAGCTGAAATAAGCCTGCATGCAATTACAGAGCTGCATGCACTGAGCCTCCTCAATTCTCAGAGCAGTCAGCGATTGCCTGGTTGGTTCAATTATATCCCAGCAAATTAAAGTCGCAAAACTTCGCTGTGCTTTCTTCTGGAGCCGATGCGTCTCAAGACTGTAGATCCCTTTATCTCGAGTCTTCTCGGTAGCGTGAAATGAGTCGGTGTCTCCCGGCTTGCATTTGGCCCAACTTTTGTGCGATCTCGGTTGCTTTGGGGTTAAAGATTGTGTTGGTTGGTCAGACTTTGGGACTGACGTAAGTGGCCTGTTCGTATCGGACTATGGTTCGTGTGTAAATGATTCCGGCTCACTGTAAAACTAGTTGTACCTGGCGATTGGAGAATACGGCACCGGACTGTCTCGTGAAGGGAAAAGTTTCGGGGAGAAGCGATTTGTTTATTCGACGCAGCATCGTAACCCAACAATTTATCCTGAATGAGACTGTAGAACCCATGACCCAAAACGAAAAACGTCAATATTTTAAATACCTCACTGCGAATCGGTCAAAAGTTTGATTGAAATGGCACTTAGCGCGGAAGGAGAAGGTACGAATCCAGAAGTTTAAATTCACCGCAAATTTTCAAAATACCCGCAATGACCTAATTCGACGAGTTCAGATTCCAAAATTAAGGTTTTTGGAAAACACGAACCACGCTGTGGAGTTGTCAGATTATGTTACGTTATGTTGCGTGAAAATTATATGTAGTGTATACGTACACGTATGACTGGATAAGCGTCGAGTACGTTCGAGTGTTGTTGAAAGAATAAAAAGGCCACTCGGTATTCGACGAATGCAATCAATTTCTCGAAAACGACGGATTTCAAGGCGACCGCTTCAAAGTTGAGAATGTTTATGCGTTGTCCTGCAAATTCTCAGTATTTCCAATCTTTCCAAAGAAGCAAATAGTCGAGGTCATTCTTTACCTTGAATTCGAAATAAGCCATCTAGCGAAGCACATGTGGCTGTAGTAACCATCCACTGACTTCAACAAAAGCACACGTCCATACTCGCGAAGGTTCGTCGGAACCGAAGGCATTCCATCTGCCACAGTAAGACCTAACTCTCCGTCACTTACTCAACAGAGGTGACCGATACTTCTGGCGGAAGTCGCACATGGAAGAACTTTGCCGAACTTATCAGGCACAAGCACCCGCACATCACACGACGGCGTTCCATAATTTAGCATGGACTTTCCGGAGCCCAAACCTCTTTTTTCAGCCGCCGATTCACTAGAAGTTGTATGAAAACTTGGAATCCTCATGATTGTGTTCTAGATAATATGAGATGATCACGAGGTTTTTCCCCTGTCTCCGTAGTCAAAAGCGAACTGACCATCTCAAGTCGTGTGTAATTAGCAAATGAGCTAAACTTACCGGCTTCCCCGATTCCCTCGACTTTCCATTGGTTCTCCTGGCCGTCTGCTGCACCTGTGGTATATCTACTCGTAAAGCAAAATAGCGTTGGTGTTTTGGTAACATGCTGCGTCAACATATGCTATAGGGTTTCCTTTGTGTATGCATTGAACGCTCTCAAATGCCGTAAAAGATGAAACGCGGAAATCAGTTAATTTCTCATCATATTTTGCCGCGGCCATATATGGAACCGCAGCACTGTAACTTTAAACTTGGAATGCGCTCCAAACTATAAGAAAAAGGACAAGATCGAGCAAAGCTAATCCCGGCAAAACTAAGGCAGATTACAGTATTCTTGCTGCAAGCACGCATACAAAAATGCTATGTTGTCCGTAAAAAAATTCCATGCGACAGGGTAAGCTTTCGGAGAAATGCGCACATCTTGGCTAGATAATAGCGGTTAAGGTTCAACCGGAGGGTTCCGCGGGTTTTGTGGATTTCCCAGGACTTCTACATTGCAAGTGTTTCCCGGGATCCATATCGAAACTTCCGGAGGGTTTCGTTCACCAGATGCAAAAAACATGATGTGCTTTTGAGAAAACTCCATCAGTAAGTCGTTTCGTTCATGAAGCGAAACTCAACTAAAACCATAAATACCATTTGTGGTGTTTTTCTTCAGCGGTGTGTATTGCGCAAGGCCACATCACGTTCCATTTTGGTATGGCAATCGAGGTACCGCCGTTTATTTTCCACGGCTTATACAATATAGTTTGATCAAAACATAAGGCTGATGAGAAGTTTGGAGGTTGACCCAATTGTTCAGCCCTAAAATTCAAAACCGGTCGTGAACTGTCGGCGATCTCAGCAGCAACCTAATGGTAAGCATGTTCCATCGAGCAAAACTACTATGCATCTTTCCAAAACTCTTCCGTTCCGTTTTAGTCTATCATTCCCTTCTTGTCTATACTCTCATTTTAATCAATCGTACACTAGTGTATATGAAGAGCAAAGGGATAGACTTTGGTATCTGTGTGTATCGGCAAGCCTAGGCAAGGAACCTCGAAATCATATTAATCCAGAAGTCACAATTTGGCTTCTTATGGGCTCAGTCATTGAAACATCAACGGAAACAGTTTCTCAGATCCAATGCACTTCAGATCGGTGGACGGGAGTCTGTGGACCGTGAATCCGAAAGTTCATCCCCTTCTTTCCGCTTGTGCGTTCTAATTCATCTCGTCAACAAACCTACCCGATCAATTAAACCGTGACTAATGACTGGCACCTTAGCTTGCATCCACCAAACACTGTTGACCATACGTACCTCACGCACATATTACACGAAGCCCAGCCTTCCGCTTAAGACTGTGGCGCATAACGTAATTTATTCTAGATCGGCTGATTATGAGACTGTCTTAAGAACCCTTAAAGGCAAACCCAGACTGTACGAGGTAGTCTAAGCCTATATGAGAGCGACCGAGTAGCCTGAGGTGGGTTCCAACCATGGAATGTTTTGTGAGTAGGTGGCGCCTGACTGCTAGAAGATCTATATTGCCACGGTGGGATCGGTATGATTAGAAGGGAAACTGGTGTTACGTAAACCTTCTAAACACAGAGCGGGGACTTGATGTCACGTACATAGGTCACATGGGAGCTAAAAGAAGCAATACTGTCTACGAGCAATCAAAATAAAACGTAACGCTAAAAGTGTGTGTCGGTGACGTTCGTCTTGCGAAACCTCGCGCAAAAATGAAAAAACTCCAGTTTTCAGCAACTGGCTAATGCAGGACCAGGCCAAGGATAGCTACCTCTTACCCTATAATCAGTCGATTTCTATAGATCGAATCAATGGTATTGTCCATCTGTCCTGTCATTTGTGTACCCCGAGAATCTGGTTTGTGGCTGGGCAATTAGCTGATAGTTCGAGAGACCAATGCAGACGAGTGAAAATGTTACAATGGACGTTTTCGGAACCAAGGTCATGTTGTGTAGGACTATTACGTTCCGGACATAACATTTACCGGCTCGGTGAACGCAAGTAGATGTCAGTGAGTAACCCCAGCTCTTTAAAAACCTTGAGTTTAGGCCACCAGGACCCACTTCTTTGGTGTGACGTAGCATACGGCAAAGGTTCTGATGATATCAAATAACTGCCCTAAATTTTGCGCATGCCGTCATCCAGCAGAGAATAGGCGGTTGGCCTGGACCGAATACCCGAACTATATGATGCTGATAAATTTGGCGTGCATTCAACGCCTGCAGGTTAACCATCATTCTGTGATTTCGCCGCACTTGACATTGCAGTTGTGGCAGAGATGCAGTAAAAACTCGATATGAGGTAACCAATGAATCCGATTTATCCACTTTTATCTACTACCATTCGTCCTGTTGCTCCAGCGGCATCTAGGCACGTTTTTCAGGCTTGTGTAAAGAACATGAATCAAGGACCTGTACTATAGCGGGGAAAACTTACTGATCGGAACATTTCCGGCTCATCTTATCCCACGGAATGAAAATTTGGACATCCTTGAAGTTGAAGTGAAATATATCACAAACCAACATAAGTTTTTTCACACTCTGCAGATGACTTCGTCAGCTTGAGCCGCACTAAAGTCCACTTAGTCAACCAATCGAAAAACATGCACCTACCTACTACTCCCAAGGGCGAACATACACAATCGGAAATATACGTATGCAGAGGTTCCTAACCCTCCAATACCAGCATGCAAGAATAATGCCCAAAGACTATCTATTCGCCAGGCACCACTTGTCAGCTTGAAGATGATAACAGTGCTTCAGGGATCAGTGACGATTTCTCTTGCACTTATTTTTTGGGGGTGGTGCTGTACAGCTCAAGTAATAAATGCCAGATAAACTAGTCCGTCAACTCGGAAGTTTACCCAAATCAGTCCTTACATGTTACATTTCCCCAACTACACTACTTCCCTGCGAGCTTATACCGGTTTGCACTATTGTACTTTGACGTCATATGTTAGCAGAACCAACCCTTGCTTGGTCCCTAGTCTGCCAAATACAAATCCATCCCTACTCTGCCTCATATAAACACTTTTTGTCAAGTCTTTTCCAACATAAATTAATGCATAATTATCCCATCTAATAATAATAACAATGGTTATTGCCAATTAGTGGGCGGTATATCATTAGGCATCACATAATATCATGGTCAGAATAAAAGCAAGACTGGCGTGGATAGTAAACACAGGGAGTTACGAAAAGCGAAGGAATCATAAAAATGGCATTGTCCAATGTAGGTGTGATCAATACTAAAGCGGCATGGAGAGAATATTGAGCAACATCGGATCGTTAGGATTTGAAGGAGGTGGGAAAATCAAGACAAGGGAGGGGGAAACAAGCGGCTTCCTGCTTGACATACGACAAGCAAAGTGTCAACTGCAAAAATTGAGAAACCAGAACATCAGATCTGGTGAAGCAGCAGAGTTTTCATCACCCAGCCGGTCAAACTGAACTGAAAACTTAAACAATCTTCGAGGCCTCGCGGCCTTGGATTGTTGGGCTCATGGCCAAGGTCACAAAAAGCGTAAATGGGGAAAATGAAGTGGAGAGATTACCACTGATCTCCCCTCAAAAACACCATGCTTTGCTAATATTATCCATCGCCTTGACGTACCAAGCTTTGAAGTTCGGCAACATTAAATCTCGAATCAACGGTGACCGGCGTGGTTGTTCTTGTTATCTGACTACTCATAAGTAACGTGATTTACACTTGCTTATTATGACGCCGTTTTGTTGCCTCGTTACTCGTTTTCCCCCTTTTCGTTCGTACTTAAGGTCTGCTTATTCCTCAGTAACCTGTCCGTCCGTCATTGCTTGCAAGTTCGCCTCGATTGCACCGATTTTTGAGCTACGAAAAGCGGACAAACCGGGTATCGGACCCAGAGTTCCCGGACGGTGAGCAAACGATCCATCCGCTACAACGGACTGACGCCAGGAAAGGCTTGTTATTTTGTATCACACATGTGCCGCAACTGCCAGCTAGCCATGGGCGAGATTCATTTCAAACGGACGAAACCGCGCAATCTGACTTATCATGTGACACGAGTTGCCGTGTCGCACCGTCGACCAAACGACAGTACCTCGCATCCCAAACGTACTGATTTCTGTCGTTACCTCTCTACGCGATCAAATCACACTATCAGACCGCCCCTATATAAATGTTTGTACATCGTTTAGTGCTTGCTTTTTGTTGCTCCCAGAAATCCTCGCTGAATCATACACTATTTTCCGCTCCTGCTGTTTGCGCCATTATTGATCGTACGTTTGCATAATTCATGATGCTTACTTATCCGTTTGTCTGTGGAACCAGTTCCTATCAGTCCCCAATACATCATCTGTTGCCCATATCTTTCATGCTCCTTTGACTACTGGCTACGAACTACGTATAATCTAATGGATGCAATCGCCCTGTGAGATCCATGCCCGTCGGGATCTTATTCACGGATTCACGGATTGATTATCTTTCATGTTTGACTACTGGCTACGAACTACGTATAATCTAATGGATGCAATCGCCCTGTGAGATCCATGCCCGTCGGGATCTTATTCATTCACTCACGGATTGAT
>NW_008751799.1:559465-560930 GCF_000715545.1 Opisthorchis viverrini
ACAGCGATTCCGCATTTTACGAAATGCCAGCTCATCTTCTGTGTCCCCTGTGGTCAACTTTTTGAAAAAGAGTTGGGATCTTTTTTTCCAGAAGTCGCCGAATCCTTTTTGGCAGCCTGCGGTTCATCCGAGTGAGTGCCGATTTTCTTAGGGCGAATGTCGCGTCAGCCTCGTGGACTTTCTGGACAGTGGTCCTATATAGTTCTTCCACCGGAGTTGGTCTCAGTGTGACTTGTTCAAGGAAGATGCGCATTCCTGAGAAGTCTGCACGGCAGAAGTCTCTAAACCACGTTTGAGGTTTGGGATTTCTGGCCCAATAGCAGATGAAATCAAAGGTTAGCACACAGTGGTCGCTATGTCCCAGTGGAGCGTTAATGGTTACCTGATCAACGAAGTGTCTTTCGTTGGTGATGACCAAATCCAAGAGGGATGGTTGTTGGCCTGCGCGGTATCTGGTGAGTGCAGCGACATGCTGGGTCCAAGCGCTCTGTTGAACGACTTCTAACAGCGCCGCTGCAGGTATGGACCACCTGGTTGGCTGTTAACCTCTCTACCCGACATATGGTCTACGTTAACAGAGGTCTCCACCGGGACCAAAAATACCTGTGATCTTACAGCAACTTTGCTCTACTTTTGTTTCCCGTAGCCGGAAAACATTCCGCTGCTCAGAGCATAGCACATCCCAGAACAATGGCCTTAAAACTGACGTCCGTTTCGGGACCGTCCATAAACCGAAGTATGCCGGACCAATGATAGCAGGGCACTTACGTATCCAGTTTGATAGCACACCCGCAACTATTCTTTTCTAACTCTCGACCGTACCCTCTCACCCAGTTGTTCTATTAACTGCATATGAGAATAAGCTCCTCATCTGACCCCAGCTGCCTCCATGATATGTTAATTACAAACTGCTAAGCCTTCCGTTTGAATTTAACCATTCTTGCAGACTTTCAGTCTGTGCTTCCCAGAAAATCAATAATTTTCTGTACACTCCGCGTACTACCTCTCGTGTTGCCATCGTCTCGCTCCGCAACGGCGACACCAGTGAATCGCTGCAGTTTCACTGTACATCGTGATTTTGAGATTCATGTTACCATTTATCAGATTTGCTAATCCCTCCACTTCGTCATTTCCATTTAGGCTTTTTGTGACTGTAGCCACGAACCTAACGGCCAAAGGTCGCAAAGCCTCGGAGGTTGTTTTAGGTTTCAGTTCGATTTGACCGGCTGGATGACACCAATTCTGCTGCTTCACCAGACCTGATGGTTGTTGGTCATACTACCAAATAGAATCATCTAGTATTGTGCGCGTAAAGCCCATCTGTGGGTGATGTACAACTATTTGACCGTAAGGAACCAATTCTGTTCACCAGACCTGATGGTTGTTGGTCATACTACCAAATAGAATCATCTAGTATTGTGCGCGTAAAGCCCATCTGTGGGTGGGTGACAACTATTTGACCGTA
>NW_008751799.1:561400-563336 GCF_000715545.1 Opisthorchis viverrini
CTGCTGCTTCACCAGACCTGATGGTTGTTGGTCATACTACCAAATAGAATCATCTAGTATTGTGCGCGTAAAGCCCATCTGTGGGTGATGTACAACTATTTGACCGTAAGGCAAGGAGGACTTCGTGGGTCTCCGTGGCCCAGCAGTTAAAGGTGTTGCCGGAGTCTGGTGTTGGTATCATGATAAACGAAAACCTATGCAGGGCATTGCCCGGGCGAGCCATGAGGTGAAGTATGTGACGGCTGATCGGGACCAAAAATACGTAAATGTTATATGATACGTACGCCCTCCCGGATGGCTTCCTTAATATGGAAGTATCCCAATAATAGTGCAACCGAAAACCACCCTCCCTTCTCGCATTTCTACTGCAAACTTGTCCACGACAATAATCTTCACTCGACACCGCACTCCCATCATATCCCTGAACAAGCTTCATAAATCCTTACCTGAAGCAATGTGTCGCGTATGCTCCGTCGACATTTACCGCATACGGGAAACGTCAAACAGCGCTATCTGCCGCCAACTAGAGAAGCTTCCGTGGTTGTAATTACCATCCTCCGACTTCAACGAACGCACACGACCAGATTCATAAAGGTTTGCTGGGACCGAAGGCATATCTTCTGCCCCAATAAAACCCAACTATCCGCCACTTACTCAACAAAGGTGGCCGATATTTCCGGCAGTAGTTGTTTATGGAAGGACCTTACCGAACTCATCAAGCACAAATTGTTGCACTTCATACGACGGCACTTCAAAGTTTTGCAGGGACATTCAGGTGCCCAACTCCATCCCGTCAGTTGTCGATTCACCAGAAATAGATTCTACGGAGCCTGGAAACCTTCCAAGAGTAAAAGAATGATGTTTATTCCCAACTAATGGGTGGCGAAACGCCAGGCATGATCATACAATTACAGTCAGAATGGAACACGACTGGAATGATTACATGGATAACGCGAAAAAAACAAATAGTGGGCCCCATCCGACGTAGACGTGACTACCCCTAAACAGAAATGGGAAGGGAGACATTTATCAGGAGTTTATCTTACTTTGGGGAAACATACGAAGCTAAGGCAATACCAGATCGTTAATATCTGAAGGTGGCAGGCAAAAACAGCAGGAGAAAGGACAAAAAGAGGCATCCTGCTTAATGCATGATAATAAAACTTCAAATTGCGGAAATTGATGAACCGAAACAACGAATTTGGTGCCGTAGTTGGATTGTCCCAGTCTGACCGGTCAGTGTGAACTAAAATCTAAAACCGGCGATGAGACCTATCCATACTTGAAGTGTCGATTTTATGGTGATCATAATAAAAAGCGAAAGTGGTGATCAGTAATACGGATAAATGGTGGCAGGAATCGCAGTCATGGTCTACATTGAAACTGTGTAGACTCATCAGTGTCACTGCGGGTGTGGGTCTGGATTGAAAGTTTCTTGGGGGTTTTGGTGCTAACGCACAAGATAGAACACGAGCTGCAAAGAAAATGACTGATTTTGTAAGAAGCATAGAACAAAAGTCGATGAGGTGTTCATATCCGAAACGGAAGATTCACCAGCTTAGAGTGAACAGGTGGCGGAGGTTGCTGGGGCCAGTTAAGGACTTTCTTCGCATTTGTAGTTAAGGTACGAGTGGGCGGTGGTGGTTCGGTTGCATGCCGCGCCGACACATACTTGGGAGTTTTCTTTCAGTTAACGCTCTCTCAAATGAAAAGCACACAGCCTCAATTACAAAACAAACACACCTGACGACAACTCTGAAGCCATACGATTTAGAGCATAAACCTATGAATTTGTAGTAGTTAACGGCACCATGGAGTCTCTAGTGAACTGAACAAATTTCTCTCAAATAGCACACAGCCTCAATTACAAAACAAACACACCTGACGACAACTCTGAAGCCATACGATTTAGAGCATAAACCTATGAATGAATTGT
>NW_008751799.1:568102-574547 GCF_000715545.1 Opisthorchis viverrini
CGGTCACAACAACAGTCACTCAGCAAAAGTTTCAAAGTCACGTTGGAGCCAACGCGCGGGCGGTAGCGGTTGTATTTCAGTGAAACAAACTTTTGTACAACGATGTGACCGATAATGATGGAAAAAAAGAAGATGATACTGAGCATCAAAAAGAGCAGTTTACAAGTGCTACACATTGACGCCCAACATTCGCACATTGGAAGTGATTCCTTGAAAGCCACAACATTTTCAAGTTAGCCACTTCATGGTATATAGTGTCTATGTATAATGTATGTGTTCATGTATCATTAAAAATTGTCTGCATTGGTGATTTGTTCAAGTGAGCGAATCTTCAAGGTGAATTAACACAATCGACTGTGAATGTGCTGCCTAATTGGCTAAGCAATTGCGAATTCCGGGAAAAGGCGAATCACTTACAGTGGACGGAACTTTCAGTTATTTTCCCAGCTGAAATAATTCCCTGAACACTCGAAAACGTACATGGTCCCTGTAGATGCCCGATAATTGCTGTTACCAGTTGAAATTGCGTAGACAGCGTTCATTGTTAGTGATAAATCGTGCATTTGTTTTCAAACGGTGAAGTGTACCGTTGTAGCTTGCAAATTTTACAAGGAGGCCCATGACGGCGATCAGTCGGCCAAATGGAACCCAGGTCAACCATAGCGGACGGCTGGACGAGCCTAGCCGGCCCACACTACCAAAATGCGGCTAGGGATCCGCGATGTCTGATCAGCTAGCCGGAGCGCGCCCGTCCCTCTGTACCGGAAAAAGGTTCAAATGGACGACATAAAAAGTTGAGTCGCATTGGTGATTACATATGTCCTGTCGGGAGATGCATGAACTCCTATGTGCGAAGTCTTCATATGGCCACTGACGTCCTAAAATCAGGGGAAGATATAAATCAGGTTATTGAAATATCACCATGAAGCAGGCGGTTAACAAAGTGGTAGGAATATTTGCCCTAAAATGGAAACACTGCAGCAGCCTTATTGTCTTAGCTCCTTGTTTACACAGCACCATCTTAAGCGGCTATTTTTCATGCATACATACTGTATGCTTAAGAGTTACGAGGCTTACATGAAATGCATTGGGTCTCATTAAGGAGCAAACTATCTGTAGCTTATGGCTCACATCTAATCATCTTCGCCTCTTTCATCCAGTTGGCGCTCCTAAACGTTAACCGTTTTCTTAGTTGGACACTTACACACGGCTTTCCAGTCCTTTTGGACCCGAAAACACGGCTACACAGAGACTTTTGGGACGATGTGCCGGGATTCTGTGCTTTGATCCAAATCAACATCATAAAGTGCCTCGCCCGTGGACCGGGTAGCAAGTGCATATTTGCGTTTTCTGGACGGGCCTGACGCTAAGAATCAAAAGTAAGTTATTCTTCCATGGACTCTTTTGGGAAAAGCCTGGAGGGCATCACCGCACAGCGGGTAAGTTTAATCCCCACAACAGTCGTCGTAATATGATAAATGATCCGTTGCACACCAGGGGTCACTGGCAGCAGCCAGCCAGTCACAAAGCACACAAAAGCCCAGGTCTACCCTCAGACCGCCATACTGGTAGAAGTGCAGCATTCTCAACCATCGACGGCAGACCGTCACTCACTGGCAGCAGCCAGTCACAAAGCACACAAAAGCCCAGGTCTACCCTCAGACCGCCATACTGGTAGAAGTGCAGCATTCTCAACCATCCATCGACGGCCCGGAATAAGTGGATACACCATTTTCTGGCAGTTTGCGGTCCAACAGCCGTCGTTGGTGGATTGGGAAGCTGGCTAAGAAAAAATCCATGACATGAATTTCTTACTGCTTAAAACCGACTAATCTTCAAATATAAAGAACAGATGTATGTGGAGAACCGCATCTCCTGGTAGAGAAGGCATGTGCATTCTGTCCATCACAGGTGTCAACCGCCTGGAAGCATATGGACGTTTGGACGACGAAATATAGTTTAGTTAACGTAGCTTGACCTCACCTTGTTTGTTCCAACACCATCATGGGGCAGCCTTGGCGGACGCGGCCTCAAGTGCCTCAGGAAGAGACAACAAGCGAACGCAGTCATTCGACAGACCACGTTCAGAATATAGCCGTCACTTTCCAGGATTTTCCCTCTGTCACGGTTGTACGACGTATGCGTCTCGAATTCTCACATGAGCCACGCGGCATGCCGAGATAACTTTTGTATGGCGTGCTTCAGCGCGTTAGAATGGTGCACCCGATCTTTAAGAGGGGTGCATTCTACGGACGGTTTTTGGTCACATTACCAAGGTGACCCATTTCTGGCTGAGTTTGAATAATCTGTTGTCGGGTGACGTGCAAACAACGAGCCGTGAGACAAGAAATAAAATCGTGAGTACATGCGGCGCGGAATCTGCAGATCCTTCCGGAATCTGTGCCCGATGTGATAAGCAAGTGACCTACTGTACAGTGCTGTCCAGATGAGCATGCAGTGAAATATGCGCCTGATGTTTGCAGTGTATCTATGACCAGATTCACGTGGATATTAAATTAGGTATACGTGCTTCCTAATAGGTCTTCTGACGTGAAAGTAGCAAAGCCTTACGTCGCAGCCGAACACGACTCTTGTCGCCCGGATTTTAGCTGCCAACTTGTCGATAGCAGAAGTTTTAACTAGGTAAAGCCCACCCATCATTTTCTTTAATAAGTTCAGCAGTTTTCGCATGGGAGCAAAAATGTCCGCCCTTCACGACCGTATACACAACCAGACGACCGGTACCTTTGCCGTCAATTATAAAGAAGTTGTACAGCTTGTATTCAAAAACCGAATATTGGGTGCTTTAAAAATTTATCCGGAACGCTTTGTTGCGTACACTTTCTTACTGCAGTACATCTAGAAAGCGTTTGATTAGCTTGGGAATGGTAATATTGACCTTCCTGTAACTGCCACACAAGCGCGCGTCCGGTCTCCAAAGTTTTGCTGGGACCAAAGGCATATCGTCTGCCAAGAGGAACCCTAACTACGCAGCACCTACTCTACAGAGCCGGGTGATACTTCCCGCGGCAGTTGGATATATCCTGGAAGCTAGATGGCTCAAGTGGTTAGAGCTCCGATTTACTGACTGGAAAATCCAGGGTTCGAACCCAACATATACCCCTCAACTTTCCCCGTATAAGCTCGGGCAACATAGCAGTATCCCAACCCGCGTGCTTTCTTCGGGTGGCATGGCAACTAGGCTCCAGAAGGGGGTTCCAACTGAAACATTTTCTATTTTATTCGTCTATATCCTAAGGATCTTGCCAAATTCATCGGCCAGAAACTGCCGCAACCCGCACATCGTCGTTCCGCACTTCAGAAGAACCCTATGGGTACCCAACCGGTCATCGGTTAGCCGTCTATTAATAATAGGAATCAAGCACTAGAAAAAACTCTGACAACTTATGGTTATTTACAAGAAAATAGGTGACTGCCAGGTTATTATTTAGCCTCCGTCGACCAAACCGCACCCCTCGAAGCTTATCCACTACACGTTTTGGTTGTTTACGAAGGTCGACAAAAGTTGGTGGCCGCTGTTCCGGAATAAGTGTAAGGGATACACCATTTTCTGGCAGTTTGCGGTCCAACAGCCGTCGTTGGTGGATTGGGAAGCTGGCTAAGAAAAAATCCATGAAGAAAATTTCTTACTGCTTAAAACCGACTAATCTTCAAATATAAAGAACAGATGTATGTGGAGAACCGCATCTCCTGGTAGAGAAGGCATGTGCATTCTGTCCATCACAGGTGTCAACCGCCTGGAAGCATATGGACGTTTGGACGACGAAATATAGTTTAGTTAACGTAGCTTGACCTCACCTTGTTTGTTCCAACACCATCATGGGGCAGCCTTGGCGGACGCGGCCTCAAGTGCCTCAGGAAGAGACAACAAGCGAACGCAGTCATTCGACAGACCACGTTCAGAATATAGCCGTCACTTTCCAGGATTTTCCCTCTGTCACGGTTGTACGACGTATGCGTCTCGAATTCTCACATGAGCCACGCGGCATGCCGAGATAACTTTTGTATGGCGTGCTTCAGCGCGTTAGAATGGTGCACCCGATCTTTAAGAGGGGTGCATTCTACGGACGGTTTTTGGTCACATTACCAAGGTGACCCATTTCTGGCTGAGTTTGAATAATCTGTTGTCGGGTGACGTGCAAACAACGAGCCGTGAGACAAGAAATAAAATCGTGAGTACATGCGGCGCGGAATCTGCAGATCCTTCCGGAATCTGTGCCCGATGTGATGAGCAAGTGACCTACTGTACAGTGCTGTCCAGATGAGCATGCAGTGAAATATGCGCCTGATGTTTGCAGTGTATCTATGACCAGATTCACGTGGATATTAAATTAGGTATACGTGCTTCCTAATAGGTCTTCTGACGTGAAAGTAGCAAAGCATTACGTCGCAGCCGAACACGACTCTTGTCGCCCGGATTTTAGCTGCCAACTTGTCGATAGCAGAAGTTTTAACTAGGTAAAGCCCACCCATCATTTTCTTTAATAAGTTCAGCAGTTTTCGCATGGGAGCAAAAATGTCCGCCCTTCACGACCGTATACACAACCAGACGACCGGTACCTTTGCCGTCAATTATAAAGAAGTTGTACAGCTTGTATTCAAAAACCGAATATTGGGTGCTTTAAAAATTTATCCGGAACGCTTTGTTGCGTACACTTTCTTACTGCAGTACATCTAGAAAGCGTTTGATTAGCTTGGGAATGGTAATATTGACCTTCCTGTAACTGCCACACAAGCGCGCGTCCGGTCTCCAAAGTTTTGCTGGGACCAAAGACATATCGTCTGCCAGGAGGAACCCTAACTACGCAGCACCTACTCTACAGAGCCGGGTGATACTTCCCGCGGCAGTTGGATATATCCTGGAAGCTAGATGGCTCAAGTGGTTAGAGCTCCGATTTACTGACTACCCAACCAACATCGGTTAGCCGTCTATTACTAATAGGAATCAAGCACTAGAAAAACTCTGACAACTTATGGTTATTTACAAGAAAATAGGTGACTGCCAGGTTATTATTTAGCCTCCGTCGACCAAACCGGACTGGACAGCCGGCACTTCTCGTAATGTTTTTTATCAGCAAGTACGCCAAGCTTAGTAGCTTCTTCGAATGTTCGAGTTTTCGTTGGTCTTGGAAGTCGCCTGTTGCATAGCACACCCATTCATATAGATTTAGGGCCTTCTGTAACGCCTCGAAGGATGAAAAGAATACAGGCCTAAATTTCTCAACAAACGCGTGTAAAGCAACTTCCGAAGTCTTGGCACAGCAAATTTAAAGTCGAGTGTGCACCAAAAATTTCAAAGAGAGATTGATTAAAACAAATCGCAAAAAATGACGGCAGACGAGGATGACTTTGGTCCGAGCACATATGCGAAAAAATGAAAGTGAAAGGTTTTATTTCGTTCGTGATGGTTTCGCAGAAAAATGCACTGTACATCTAAGGCGCAGCCTCACATGCCTTGGGTGAAACCACTCTCAATTTTGAGGTATTTGTTGACCTTGAAAACTGACCTATTTAAACATAGCAACCAAAAGTGGAAAAAGCACTAAGACTAGTCGTTTTTCAGGGTGACAACCTCAAAAACGTCTTAGTTCTTAAGCAGGCAGTTGTATTTGCCATATACGGGTTGGTACAGGGGGAAAGATAACAGATGATGAAACCGATCCTTGGCGAACACCCGAAAAAATTTTCGAAGCCAAAGCCTTAAAAGTACAAATTTTAGCAGGAGATGGTGATATTTATTCTAAGCCTTCAAATATTCCTATATGGCGGCGCACGCTGTAGTGGGTGCTGGGTAAGGTTCTACCTCCACCGGTACGGTGAATTTCTGATCGCCGGTTCGAAACACCCAGTACAACAACCCTAATGGCAAGTTTCACTTTAACGAGCTCTTCGTCAACTGATGCTTGATGTGCGATTGATTGGTGTGCGAGACTCGGCCGTTGGCTGTTTGACCGCATTTTGTGGGTTGGTTTAGGGGGATGCAAACCACCCTTGATGTTAAAAGCTTTCGCGTCAGGTGCCGACCTTCATTGTTAAATCGATCCACATTCACGTTTTCCTTGGCCCGGGTAGATGGCAAGGCGTTGGCTCTAAAAACGCGTTGCAATTTTATCTCTGTATTGATGTTGAAATCCGGCGGTGGCAGTCGCAGCAACCTGTGTTTCCCGCACACGCTCTAAATTACCCTGTTCCCACCTTCGGGGCGTCGTAAACGTTGATGCTATGCACGCCACGAATCGCCTTGTGTAAATTCTTTTGGAGCATCTGGATTGCGCTATGTAGGTACAAGCTGCACATATTCCTCTTGGAATTCGGAAGGGGATTCGCATCCGTTTATGCATTCCTTCGTCGAAAGCGAGCATTTTGTGTCCTGGGGCAAGCTGTTCAGGTTGTTGAAGGATTCAGTGGGCGAGCAGTTCCCCGC